>NW_007742992.1:6772-7104 GCF_000696425.1 Galeopterus variegatus
TATAATGACTACCCCCTCATTATTCCTTAATCTTTTATTCATCCCCTTTGTGAACTAGTGGCATCTGCTAAAAAGAAGACACTTTTTTCTGCCTTCATAATAAACAACAGTAATTATCTAATGGAATGCATCCCCTTGTCCAAAGAGAATGACTGTTTACTTCTGGACTGAACAAAATGAGAAATTATGACATCACTGAATCCACTTTTAAAATTAATACGAAGCACTTTTCACAAAAATATGGACCTTTCCAGTGGGTATAAACGTGACTCTCATCAAGTGAATCAAGAATATGAAAGTGTCAGGCTGTCACTTACCTGAGCAGTTTGTTT
>NW_007742992.1:8617-9807 GCF_000696425.1 Galeopterus variegatus
AGTCATATTTCAGAGCCTGTACATAACAGCATTATCTGGTCTGTTTATATGGGTGGTGGTAAAGGAGCCCACTTGGATACTGGATTGTGTGCTATCTTTAGCACATTTCTGAGCAATTGCTAATTGAATTGGGTTGATCTCTGCTTCAACTCAAGTGCTTGGCCTGGCCTCATTTAATTAATGAAACCAAAGACAAAACTAAAGGCTATCAAAAGAAAGCACAAGTTAAATTTGTGGGTCAGCCTACTTTCTTGAAATCAAATCACACAATTAATAACATACCATCAGTTCAGTTCTCTTGCTAAGAGAAACATTCCTCTGCATCTAGAGCCATTACAAAGAAAGGTGCCAGGGTATGGACCTGGAGCACAGCTGACCCACCCCTCACCATCCACAATGCCCTGCTCCTCCCAGGACAGCCTTGTAGAGTCACAATGGAACCTCTGACCATGCACAGCAGCTGGCTCAGCTGTAGGAGAGCAATGACATTCACTTAGTTCAACAAATCATACCAAGTATCTGTTGTCTGCCAGTCTCTGGACACGGCAAGAGGGACCTGGAGATGGATAAGATGTAGCACCATATGAGTCTAGTGATAGGGGGAAGGACAGAAGCATAGATAAGCAAGACAATGCCACTGTCCCAGAGGAGGAATGGACATGGTGCTTTGGGGGTTTGGGAGGAAAGCAGCTAACCCAGACAAAGAGAAAGAGCAGCCAAAGCAGGGACCAGGGGAAGCTTCCAGCAGTCAATGATGCCTGCACTGAGTCTTTTGTAGAAATTAAAATACAGTCATATAGTAAGCAACTAATTTGTTGCTCCCATTAAAAAAAAATCTAACACAGAGTGAATATATTTTTTCTTATTAACTTTTAACTGACAAGAGAAATTGTCTATATTTATGGTATACAACATGTTTTGAAATATGCATATGTTGTGGAATGGCTGAATCAAATGAATTAATCTATATATTACCTCACATACTTGTCATTTGTGGTGAGAACACTCTTAGCAATTTTCAAGAATACAACACACTCTTGTTAACTGTACTCACTGTGTTGTATAACAGATCTCTTGAATTTATTCCTCCTGTCAAACCTTGACCAACACCTCCCCAATCCCCCCAACTCCCCACCCCCAACCCCGTTGAGGTAAAAGGTTAGAGAAAGTTTAGGTAAGCCCCATCCTCA
>NW_007742992.1:11222-11883 GCF_000696425.1 Galeopterus variegatus
CATGAAGTACTTTTTAAGAAGTGTACTTGCAACCAAGAGTACACTAAATTATGCAATAGACTTTTTCATTTACTTTCTCTACTTTAAATTTTTATTTTGAAACACTCCAAACACACTGAAAAGGACAAAAAGTGGTATCATAGGCACCTATGTCCCCACTACTCAGATTTAATGAATGTAAACATTTTACCATGCTTGCTTCACATGTTTCTTTTTAGTTTTTAAAAGAAATAAAACCTTCCCAAACACTTAAAGGGCCACACCCTCCACCCCTTCCTCCCCCAAAAGAATCATCTGCTACACTGAGATGGGTGTGTACTATTCCACACACTCTGGGCACTCCCATGCACTCATGTGTTCATCAATACACCCTACTGTTTTGCGTGTTTTCAAAGTTTACATATATAGTTTTGCAGTGCACATACCTTTTTTTCAGCTGGCTTTCCCCCATCAATATGATTCATATTGATACATGTAGAACTAGTTCATTCATTTTTGCCATTGTGAAAATAAGCCATAATTCATCCATTGGTTTCCCAACTGGGGAGAAGTTGGTTGTTTCTGTGGGGTTTAATAAGGAGACTGTTAATGGCAAAATACTGGAAATAACCAAAGTATCTCACCACTTCTTCCCACTGTTGTTTAAGAAGCTTTCTAATGA
>NW_007742992.1:13751-14235 GCF_000696425.1 Galeopterus variegatus
GGGGAAAAGTTTTCTTAGTACTTTATGCCACAGCAGAAGTCCACATGTGGTGTTCCATGAAGTTATGACATTCGATTTATCATGTCTCTTATGAAAATCAATCTTACCAACATATGAGAAGACTGTGAATCTAAAAGCATCTGGTTTACTGGAAACCAAGAGGGGCCATGTAAGGGAATTTCAAAACCATCTTAACTTACCACCTTTAAATCCACGAGTTTATATGCTGGGACCATTTGTGATAAAAATGTTTCTAACTATACAGTGTAGTTTTTAAGCNTTTATATGCTGGGACCATTTGTGATAAAAATGTTTCTAACTATACAGTGTAGTTTTTAAGCAGATGACACAGAATACATCATTTAACATTCTCTTGAACACTCACCATTATCCCCAGGAACTCTGCTGCAAAGTCGCTACTGAGATACCAAGAGAGCTGTCTGGGAGTTGGAGAACTGACTTGTCATTCTGGTGTTTTGATGAC
>NW_007742992.1:16233-16789 GCF_000696425.1 Galeopterus variegatus
AATGGAAAGAGACTTGCTTAAAAGATCACACAATGAGGCAAGATGAGGCCAGAACCCAGGTCTTCCCTGTCCTTAACCAATGTGCCTCCCAAACATTAGGCATTTTTGATTCATACGTTTAGTTTTAGACTTCAGATTTTATAAAATGTTTCTTATTACTGGTAATGGGAAGCAGCAGCCAAAACAAACAAGATGACTGTAAAAAGATTTGAAAAGTTTGTCAGGTTTTTACATCTTTACTATAATATGTGTTATTAACTTGTGCTGTCACACCTCACCAAAGAAGATATACAGATGGAAATAAGCATATGAAAAGATGCTCAACATCTTATGTCATCCAGGAATGGTAAATTAAAAGAATAATGAGATATCTCAACACACCTAATAGAATGGCTGAAATCCAAAACACTGACACCAAACGCTGGGGAGGGTGTGGAGCACCAGGAGCTCTCCGTCATTGCTGGTGCAAATGCAAAATGACACGACCACCTTGCAAAACACTTTGGTGGTTTCTTATAAAACCAAACATACTCTTACCATGTGATCCAGCAGTCTT
>NW_007742992.1:18068-19078 GCF_000696425.1 Galeopterus variegatus
TCTAAAATCAACATCAAAATTGCACTCTGATCATAAATACCCACTACACCAGCTCATTATTAAAACCCTCTTTCTTCATACATATACTCATCTTCAACTTCATTTGTACTTCTAGTCCCCAAAATACTAATTTTTCTCCCAATCTGTTTTTTAATTCCTTAAAAATCTAGCCTAGACTGTATAAGCCATCATTTCTATTTTTTCATTTGTCATCACACTTGAAATTTTTTATTTCTTGTATTTGTTCCCTAATCTCTTTGTTCTTTATCAGACACTTAGCTTCTTTACTGTTATAGCTATCTACTGTGTGCTCTTGGAATTCTCAACTATTCAGACTATAGCTACAAATTAAACTTTTAAAAATAAATTAATTAATTCACTCACTCACACACACACACAAAACTGTTGGGGGGGAAGATATAACAACTACAAATTTTTGAAGTTCCTACAACAAGCAAATCGAAAGGACATACTTGGGTGGGAGGGGGGAGAGGGAGGAGGGAGGGAGGTTTTGGTGATGGGACATAATAATCAACTACATTGTATATTGACAAAATAAAAAAATAAAAATATCACTGCATCTGGCCAGCCCGGTGGCGTACTGGAGAGTGCGCTGCTTGGGAGCGCAGCTGCGCTCCTGCCAAGGGTTCGGATCCCATGTGGAGACCAGTTCCCGCTCACTGGCTGAGCGCGGTGAGGGTGCAAAGCCGAGGGTTGCGATCCCGTTACCGGTCAGTAAAAAAGACAAAAAGGAAAAATAAATCACTGCATTAACAGAAAGAACATCTCCTACAATGAAAAGTTTATCAACTTCTGAGATACGAAGAACTATCTGTTCAATGATACCAAATGTGGAGAATGTGCATTCTGTAGAAAACATTGTGTTAGGGCAAATATCGGGCAGATACCGGGCCGAGTCCTAGCCAGTCACTCCACCACCAGTGTTCCGCTACATGTCAGGCCCAGCTGCCTTAGGAGCTGAAGGAAACAGATAGCATACATTAATATGA
>NW_007742992.1:19618-20092 GCF_000696425.1 Galeopterus variegatus
TAATCAACTACATTGTATATTGACAAAATAAAAAAATAAAAAAATAAAAAAATCACTGCATTGGGCCAGCCCGGTGGCGTACTGGAGAGTGCGCCGCTTGGGAGCGCAGCAGCGCTCCGGCCAAGGGTTTGGATCCCATGTGGAGACCGGTTCCCGCTCACTGGCTGAGCGCGGTGAGGGCGCAACACCGAGGGTTGCGATCCCGTTACCGGTCAGTAAAAAAGACAAAAAAGGAAAAAAAAATCACTGCATTAACAGAAAGAACATCTCCTACAATGAAAAGTTTATCAACTTCTGAGATACGAAGAACTATCTGTTCAGTGATACCAAATGTGGAGAATCTGCATTCTGTAGAAAACATTGTGTTAGGGCAAATATCGGGCAGATACCAGGCTGAGTCCTAACCAGTCACGCCACCACCAGTGTTCCGCTACATGTCAGGCCCAGCTGCCTTAGGGGCTGAAGGAAACAGAT
>NW_007742993.1:0-418 GCF_000696425.1 Galeopterus variegatus
TTAGAATTTTTTCTCTTCTGATCACCTTACAGGTATAAAACACCTGGATGCTACTGGTGTTATTTGCATTTTTATTGATTTTTATAGTTTGGGGGTATTTATTAGGTATTGTGGGACAGACTCTGTGAAACTTTTTTTCTGCCATATCCACCTACATTTATTAGTTGTTACATATATATTAATAATTTAAACATTAAATACATTTATGTGTCCAATTGTTTCAGAATAAGCTCATATTACTTTTTTTTTGGCAACTGTCTGGTAAAGGGATCCTAACCCTTGACCTTGATGATACAAGGCTATGCTCTAACCAACTGAGCTAACCAGCCAGACTTCATATTACTTTGAAAAGCAAAGTCACTTTAAAAGTTTTATTTTCTATTTCTTCTTCAAGGTCTACTTCAATTGCCACTTCTTC
>NW_007742993.1:4564-20091 GCF_000696425.1 Galeopterus variegatus
AGTGGACAGCAGAGTCCTGATATAAAGATTGGACAAAGTCATGGATAAATGGAAAAGTAACTGATTGTGGAAACACCAACCCGTTCACTGAGAAAGAATCAGAATGGAATTAAGGTAAAATTAATTTCATGTGAGATTAAATACAGAATAATTTACTGAAATTTAAAACAACTTCATAAATCTAAGCATTAAAAAACATCATAAGAGAGATGTTTCTTATTATAATGCAAGTAAGGTCTTCTTCGCAGTTTTGTAGAATTCCTTGGAGTTAACTAATACTCATGTCAAATATTTCTTCTCCTAATCAACTTTTAGAACTGTAAGTATGTAATCTTATTTTATAGGATTCTTTTTCCTTACCTATTGTTTTATTTTCCACTCACTTAAAATATCTCTAGGCATTCACATTTATTTACATAGCTCCAACTCTCCAGAGTGAATCAATCCTTAAATACTTTTGATCCCAAATTTTGTCTCCAGCCTTAAAATCTTCCTTGAACTNTCAATCCTTAAATACTTTTGATCCCAAATTTTGTCTCCAGCCTTAAAATCTTCCTTGAACTCAGACCACATTTCCAATTGCCTGCTGAACATTTCCTCATAAATATCCTACCAGATGCTAATTTAACTGTAAAATCATTCCTCATAATTTTATCTCCTAAACATCCTCAGCTACTTTCTTACTTAAAGTATAGTACTGATATCACATCCGCATTTTCTCATACTTGAATTATTATTATTACTATGTTAACATTTACTTGTGCATATTTCAGGGGCACAATGTGTTGTTTCAATACTGAATATATTGCACAAGATTCACTTATGGTAGATAGCATAGTTTTTTACCCATTAGTCCACCACTTCTCCTCTACCCCAACCTCCCTCCTCTCTTGGCTTCTGGTAACCATTCCTCTACTCTACTTCAATGAGAATCCCCCCTCCCCCCTTTTCTTCTTTTTAGATTCCACATGTGAGTGAGATATGTGGTATTGTCTTTCTGTGCCTGACTTACTTCACTTAACACGATGGTTTTCAGTTCCTTCCAGTTACTGCAAATGACAGTATATCAGGTCTTTTTATAGCTGAATAGTGTTCCATTGTGTCTGATGTATAGTTTGCAAACACTTTCTCACATTCAGTAGGTTGTCTCTTCACTTTGTTGATCTGTCAGGATTCTCTAGAGAGATAGAACCAATAGGATATGTATATAAATACATAAGAGGGGATTTATTAGAGGAATTGGCTCACACAATTGTGAAAGCTGAGGAGTCCCACAATAGGCTGATTACAAACTGGATGCCGATTGTGTGGCTCAGTCCAAGTTAGAAGACCTCAGAACTAGGGAAGCTGAAGGTGCTGTTGGTGTAAGTCCTGGAATCCCAAAGCTGAAGAGTCAAGTTCTGATGTCCATGAATAGGAGAGCAGAGTGTATACCAGCTCCAGTGGATAGAGTGATTCACATTTTCTCTCCATTTTTGTTCTTTCTGGGTCCACTGCAGATCGGATGGTTCCTGTCCTTATAGAGAGTGGATCTTTCCCACCCAGTCCACTCAGGCCCACATGCTAATCTCTTACAGCAACACCGTCATGGATACATCTAAAAAGACACCTTTACCAGGTTTCTCAGTATTTCCTAATCTAGTCAAGTTGACACTTAGAAGTAACCATCACAGAGTCCTAAAAGATGGCCTATTTTATACAGTGTTCCATGTGCTGCTGAGAAGGTATGTTCTGCAGCCGTTCAATGAAATGTTCTATAAGTGCCCTTTAGGTCGAGTTGACCTGAGAGATTAATTCTGATGTTTCTTGGTTAATTTTTTGGTTGGATGATCTGTCCTTTTCTGATAGTGGGGTTTTAAAGTCCCCATCTTATTGTGCTGGTGTCTATTTTTCTTAGGTCCAATAGTAATTGCTTTATATAACTGGGCACTCCAGCATTGGCTGTGTATATATTTAGAATTGTTATATCCTCTTGTTGAGTTGATCACTTTATCATGATATAATGACCTTTCTTATCTGTTTTTACTTGCCTTGGCTTGAAACCTATTTTAGTTAAGTATAGCTAATTGTGTTCTTTTTTGGTTTCCATTTGCATGAAATATCTTTTTCCATCCCTTTGCTTTTAGTCAATGTGTGTCTTTATAGGTGGAGTGAGTTTCTCATGGGCAGCATATTGTTGGTTCTTGTTTCATAATCCATTGAGCCACTCTGTATTAATTTTTAATTGGTCCATTTAATCCATTAACATTTAGAGTTATTATTGCTATATAGCGACTTGTTACTGCCGTTTTATTTCTGATTGTTCTGTTGATCATTTTTTCCTTTTTTTAAAATCTTACAGTCTTCCTTTGAGATTGAGTGGTTTTCTCTAGCAATGTTTTTTTTTTCTTTCTTGCTGTTTTAGTCCATTTCTGTTGCTTATAACAAAATACCTGAAACTGGGTCATTTTAAAGAAAACAAAATTTATTGCTTACAGTTTCTGAGGCTGGAAAGTCCAAAGCCCATCCGGTGGTGGTGACAGCAACCCAGGGGTCTCACATTGCAAGATGGTGGAAGCAGAGAGAGCAGAGACAGAGAGAGACAGACTCTCTTTTGAAGCTCTCAGAACCACGCCCCTGACCACCATTTTTAATCCATTCACTATGGCATGATCCTACAATCCAATCACCTCTTGAAGGCTCCACTTTTCATTTACCATAATAGTATTTCTCGCCCTTTTAACAGTCACAGTGGGGGCTAAGTTTCTAATACATAAAACTTGGGGGGCACAATTCAAGCTTCAGTGAGTTTTGGAGGGACATAATTCAAATCTACTACACTTGCTATTTATTTTTTGTATGTCTCATAAGTTTTTGTTTTATGGTTACCATGAGACTTACAAAAAATGTGTTATAACAGATCATTTTAGACTAATAACAACTTAACTTTGATATGTAAGAAAAAGGAAAAAAAAATCAAAGCCTACTCTATGATTTGGCATCATTCTCTCTCACTTTTTGATATTTTGTTGTTTCAAGTTACATCTTTTACATCTGCCTACCTCTTATAAGGTTGTTGTATATGTTAGTGTCTTGTGAGGTTTGTCCTTTTGTCTTCATCCTAAGGATGTAAGAAATTTATTTACCACCCTTATGTCATTGGAGTATTCTGAGGTTGTCTATGGACTTACTTTACAAATGAGTTATGTACCTTCAAATGTTTTCTTGCTGCTCCTTAGCAGCATCTTTTCAGATCGAAGAACTTTATTTTTATTTATTTATTTAATTGAAACGTAATTAATTGTACATATCTGTGGGTTGCAGAATTGAATATCAATACCTGTGTGCAATATGTGATGCTCAAATCAAGATAATTACTGTATTTATCCTTACAAAATGTAATCATTTTTTTGGGCCCTTTACCAATTTCTTGCTAAACTCTCCTCCCCCTTTCCCACCTCTGGTAGCCTCAGTTTCATTCTTTTCTTTTGAAAGTTCAACAAATTATTGTGACTGTTGTATCTTTCTTTTTTAAAAAATTTATTTGTTTATTTTATTAGCTCCCAGTTGTGAGTGAGCACATGTCGTATTTCTCTTTCTATGCCTGGCTTATTTCACTTAACATAATCTTCTGTAAATTCATCCATGTTGCTGTGAATGACAGAATTTCATTCCTTTTTATGGCAGAATAGTGTTCCATTATGTAAATATACCATATTTTCCTTATCCAGTCGTTCGTCAATGGACATTTAGATTGGTTCCAACTCTTGGCTATTGTAAATAGAGCTGTGATAAACATGGGGTGCAGGTATCTCTTTGACATGCTGATTTACATTACTTTGGGTATATACCCAACAGTGGGATTGCCGGATTGTATGGCAGTTCTGTCTAGTTGTTTGAGGAGCCGTTACACTATATTTCCATAAGAGCTGCACTAATTTACAGTCCATCAACGGTGTAGGAGGGTCCTATTTTCTCTGTATCCTCACTGGCATTTGTTATTCTCTGTCTTTTTGGTAATGGCCAGTCTAACTAGGGTGAGATGATATTTCAATGTGTTGTTGATTTGCATTTCCCTGATACTTAGTGATGTTGAGCATTTTTTCATGTGTCTGTTGTCTACTTGCGTATCTTCTTTTCAAAAATGCCTATTCAGCTCTGATATGGATTGTGTCTCCCAAGTTTTATATATTAGTAGCTTGATCCCTACTGTGAGTGTTAAGAAGGTGGGAAATCCTATTATGGTAATTGCAAGGTGGGGCCTTGAAGGGGTGATTAGATTATAGGATCATGCCTAGTGAATGGACTAAAAATGGTGATTATGGGTGTTTTAGTCTGTTTTGTTTTGTTATGACCGAACTACCCAAGACTGGGTAACTTATAAAGAACAGAGGTTTGTTTGGCTTATGATTCTGGGACAGCTGCATCTGGCACGGGCCTTAGGGTGCTTCTACTCATGGTGGAAAGTGGCAGGCAGCCGGCGGGTACAAGCAGATCACATGGTGAGAGGAAGCAAGAGAAAGAGAGGAGGTGCCAGGGTGTTTTTAAACAACCAGCTCTTACAGGAACTAATAGAGTAAGAACTCACTCATTAATCCCCCTCCCCCAGGGAGAACATTAATCCATTCATGAGGTATCTGCCCCCATGCTCCAATCAGTTTCCAACACTGCCACATTGGGGATCAAATTTCCACATGAGTTTTGGAGGGGACAGCACATCCGAACTCCATCATTCCACCCATGGCCCCCAAAATTCATGTTTGTCTCACATACAAAATACAATTATTCTATCCTAACAGTCCCCAAAGTCTTAGCTTGTTCCAGCACCAACTTAAAAGTCCAAAGTCCAAAGTCTCATCTGAGACCAAAAGCAAAAGTCCTTTCAGTTGTGAGCCTGTAAAAACAAAACCAAATTTATCTACTGCCAAGATACAATGGTGGAACGGACATTGGGTATATATTCCTATTCCAAAAGGGAGGGATAGACCAAAAGAAAGGAGAAACACACCCCCAAACAAGTCTGAAACCCAGCAGTGCAGACATTAAATCTTAAAGCTTCAAAATAATCTTCTTTGATCCCAAGTCCTGCATCCTGGGCACAATGGGACATCTGGACCCTCAAAGCATCAGGCAACTTCACTTCCATAGCTCTGCCAGGCACAGCACAGTGGGCCGTGCTGGTGCCTGTGGCTTTTCCAGGCAGGTGTTGCATGTTACCATTGGCCCTGCAGTTCTGGGACTCTGGTGGCAGCCTTGATGCTTTGGCTCTACTAGACATTTCCCTGGTGGGGGCTCTCTGTGGGGGATCTGACCCCATATTCCTGCTCGGCATTGCGCTAATAGATGGCCTCTGTGGTGGCTCTGCCCCTGCAGCAGGTCTCTGCCTGGGTCCCCAGGCTTTTCCATACATCCTCTGAAATCTGGGTGGAGGCTGCCACGCCTCCATTGCTCTCATGTCCTGCTGGCCTGTAGACTTAACACAACATGGATGCCACTGAGGTTTCAGGCTTTTACTCTCCAGAGTTGCTGCATGAACCACACTTGGGGCTGCTCCAGCCACAGCAGCTGGGATGCAGAGAGTAGGTTCCCGAGGGCAGCTGTGCCCCAGGTCTGTCCTCTGGGACAACTCAGTCCTTCTAGGCCTCAGGGCCTGTGATGGGTGGGGCACCCTTCTAAACTTCTCAAATGCCTTTAGGGCTTTTCCCCATTGTCCTGGTTCTTAGTATCTGGCTGCCTAACCGTGAAGATAATGTCTTTAGCGAACAGTTTATCTGCTTCTCCCTTGCATTTTTCTCCTGCTCTCCACTTCTCTACCTTGTGGCCAGGCTACAAATTTTCCAAATATTTACACTCTGCTTCCTTTTAAATCCTGGCTTTACATCATACTTTTGCCGCCATAACTCAGAGTAGGCTATTAAAAGTAACCATGCAGCTTCCTTAATGCTTTGCTGCTTGGAAATTTCTTTCACCAAATACTCTGGTTCACAACTCCTAAGTTCCAACTTCCACAAAGTCCTAGGGCATGGACACAATTCAGCCAAGTTACTTGCCAGTTCATAGCAAGGCTGATCTTTGCCCCAGTTTCTAATAAATTCCTTCTTATTTCTATCTGAGACCTCCTTAGAATGGTCCTTACAGTCCATATTTCTATCAGCATTCTGCTTGCCACCACATAACCAGTCTCTAAGGCATTCCAAACTTTCCTTTGTCTCTTTGTCTTTTTCTGAGTCCTCCAAACTCCTCCAACCCTTGCCTAACACCCAGTTCCAAAGCTGCATCACATTTTCAGGTATCTGTATAGCAACACCCCACTTCTTGGTTTTAGTCCATTTTGTGTTGCTATGACAGAACTACCTGAGACTAGGTAACTTATAAAGAACAGAGGTTTATTTGGCTTATGATTCTGGGACAGCTGAATCTGGCATGGGCCTTAGGCTGCTTCTACTCATGGTGGAAAGTGGTAGGCAGCTGAAGGTACAAGCAGATCACATGGTGAGAGGAGGCAAGAGAGAGAGAGAAGGTGCCAGGGTCTTTTTAAACAACCAGCTCTTGCAGGAACTAATAGAGCGAGAACTCACTCACCACATAACCAGTCTCTAAGGCATTCCAAACTTTCCTTTGTCTCTTTGTCTTTTTCTGAGTCCTCCAAACTCCTCCAACCCTTGCCTAACACCCAGTTCCAAAGCTGCATCACATTTTCAGGTATCTGTATAGCAACACCCCACTTCTTGGTTTTAGTCCATTTTGTGTTGCTATGACAGAACTACCTGAGACTAGGTAACTTATAAAGAACAGAGGTTTATTTGGCTTATGATTCTGGGACAGCTGAATCTGGCATGGGCCTTAGGCTGCTTCTACTCATGGTGGAAAGTGGTAGGCAGCTGAAGGTACAAGCAGATCACATGGTGAGAGGAGGCAAGAGAGAGAGAGAAGGTGCCAGGGTCTTTTTAAACAACCAGCTCTTGCAGGAACTAATAGAGTGAGAACTCACTCATTAATCCCCTCTACCCCAGGGAGAGCATTAATCCATTCATAAAGGACCTGCCCCCATGATCCAATCAGTTTCCAACACTGCCACACTGGGGCTCAAATTTCCACATGAGTTTTGGAGGGGACAACACATCCAAACTCCATCAATTGCTTAGGCTTTTTAGGGTCTTTTGTTATTCCATATGAATGTTAGGATTGCTTTATCTATTTCTGTGAAGAATATTATTAGTATTTTGATGGGGATCACATTGAATGTGTAGATTGCTTTGGGTAGTATGGACAGTTTCACAATGTTTATTTTTCTAAACCAGGAGCATAGAATGTCTTTGCATCTTTTTGTGTTCTCTTTATTTTCTTTCAGCAGTGACTTGTAGTTCTTGTAGAGATCTTTCATCTCCTTGGTTAAAATTATTCATTGGTATGTTTTTGCTGACTATTGTAAATGGGCTTGCTTCCTTGATTTCTTTTTCTGTTAGTTCATTATTGGAGTATAAAAATGCTACTGATTTTTGCCTGTTGATTTTATATCCTGTAACTTTACTAAAATCATTTATCAGCTCTAAGAGTTTTTTGGTAGAGTGTTTAGGTTTTACTGTATATAGGATCATGTCATCTGCAAACAGGACAGTTTGAATTTGTCTTTTCCAGTCCAAATGCTCTTTATTTCTTTCTCTTGCCTGATTGCTCTGAGTAGTACTTCCAATACTATGTCTCCAGGAGCATAGAATGTCTTTGCATCTTTTTGTGTTCTCTTTATTTTCTTTCAGCAGTGACTTGTAGTTCTTGTAGCGATCTTTCATCTCCTTGGTTAAAATTATTCATTGGTATGTTTTTGCTGACTATTGTAAATGGGCTTGCTTCCTTGATTTCTTTTTCTGTTAGTTCATTATTGGAGTATAAAAATGCTACTGATTTTTGCCTGTTGATTTTATATCCTGTAACTTTACTAAAATCATTTATCAGCTCTAAGAGTTTTTTGGTAGAGTGTTTAGGTTTTACTGTATATAGGATCATGTCATCTGCAAACAGGACAGTTTGAATTTGTCTTTTCCAGTCCAAATGCTCTTTATTTCTTTCTCTTGCCTGATTGCTCTGAGTAGTACTTCCAATACTATGTCGATTTGGAGTGGTGAGAGTGGACATCCACCTCTTTTTCCTGTTCTTAAGGGAAAAGTTTTCAGCTTTTCCTTATTTAGGATGATATTGGCAGTGGGTTTCTCATACATGGTTTTTATTGTGTTGAGATACTTCCCTTCTGTACCTAATTTGCTGAGAGTCTTTATCATGAAACAATGTTGAATTTTGTCAAATGCTTTTTCTGCATCTATTGAGATAACCATACGGTTTTTGTCCTTGATTTTGTTGATGTGGTGTATCACATTTATTGACTTGCATATGATAAACCACTCTTGCATCATTGGGATGTGTCCCACTTGCTCATGCTGTGTAATTTTTTTTTTGTGTGTGTATGTGTTGCTGTATTCTGATTGCTAATATTTTGTTGAGATTTCTGCATTTATGTTTATCAGAGATATTGGCCTGTAGATTTCTTTTTTTGCTGTATCTTTGCCTAATTTTGGTATCATAGTGAACCTGGCTTCATAGAATGACTTTGGGAGAAAAGTCTGTTTAAATTTTTTGGAATAGTTTGAAGAGAACTGCTATTAATTCCACTTTAAAGTTTTGGTAGAATTCAGCAGTAAAGCCATCTGGTCCTGGGCTTTTCTTTGTTGGGAGACTGTTGATCACTGTTGCTTCTTGTTGCTTGTTATTGGTCTGTTCAGGTTTTCTCCATCTTCTTGGTTCACTCTTGGTAGTTTGTATGTGTCCAGAAATTCATCCATTTCCTCCAGGTTTTCAAATTTGTTGGCATGTAATTGTTTATAATAGTCTCTAATGATTCTTTCTCTAATTTTTGTGGAATTGGTTGTAATGTCTCCTTTTTCATTTCTGATTTTTGTTATTTGGGCCTTCTCTCTCTCTCCCTGCTCCCTTCTCTTGATAGCCTAGCAAATGTTTTGTCTTTTTGTTTATCTTCTCGAAAAGCCAACTTTTTGTTTCACTGATATTTTGTATCATTTTTTGTGTCTCTATTATATTTAATTCTTTATTTCTTTCCATCTATTAAGCTTGATATTGTATTTTTTTTCTAGTTCTTTGAGGTGTAGCATTAAGTTATTTCAAATCTTTCTAATCTTTTGATGTAAGCATTTATTGCAGTAAACTTCACTCTCAGTACTGCTTTTGCAGTATCCCACAGGTTTTGGTATGATGTATCTTTATTTTCATTAATTTCTTGAAATTTTTTGATTTCTTGTTTAATTTCTTCTTTGATCCATAGGTCATTCAGGAGCATGTTGTTTAATTTCCATGTGTTTGTATAGTTTCCAGAGTTTCATTTGTTACTGATTTCTAGTTTTTTCCATTGTGGTCTGAAATGATACTTGAAATCAGTTCAAATTTTTTTTTTTTCTTTTTGTCTTTTTTCGTGACCAGCAATGGATCGCAACCCTCAGTGTCGCGCCCGTACTGGACCGGGACTGGCAACGGGATCGCAACCCTCGGTGTTGCTCCTGCATCTCGCTCAGCCAGTGAGCGGCCGGTCTGTATGTGGGATCCGAACCCTCGGCAGGAGCGCTGCCGCGCTTCCCAAGCGGCGCACTGTAGGAGTGTGCCACCGGGCCGGCCCAAATCAGTTCAAATTTTAAAAATATGTTGAGGCTTGATTTGTGACCTAACATGTTGTCTATCATGGAGAATGTTCCATGGGCTGATGAGAAGAATGTATATTTTGTAATTGTTGGGTGTAATGTTCTGTAGATGGTGCCCCGGTCCATTTGGTCTCAAGTATAATTTAAATCCTGTGTTTCTCTGTTGATTTGTTGCCTAGGTGATCTGTCCAATGCTGAAAGAGAGGTGTTCAGGTCCCCAATTATTATTGTATTGAGGTCTATCTGTTTATTTGGTCCTAATAGTATTTGCTTTATATATCTGTGTTCTCTGTTGTTAGGTTCAGATATATTTATGATTGTTATGTCTTCTTGCTGGATAGACCCCTTTGTCATTATGTAGTGGCCTTCTTTGTCTTGGTTTATGGTTTTTGGTTTAACATCTATTTTGTCTAAGAACAGTTTCTCCTGCTCATTTTTGATTTCTATCTGTGTGGTATATTTTTTGTCATTCCTTCACTATTAGTTTGTGTGTGTCTTTACAGGTGAAGTGAGTCTCTTGAAGACAGCATATAGTTGGGCTTAGCTTTTTAATCCAATCGGTCAGTTTGTGTCTTTTGAGTGGGGAGTTTAATCCATTTACATTTAGGGTTGTTATTGAAAGGTGTCTTATTCCTACAATTTTATTGATTTGCATTTGGATATTTTAGTTATCTTTTCTTTTCTTTCCCTTTTATTGTTTGTCTTTGATGTTTATTGGTTTTTTGAGGTAGTAAGATTTAGTTTCTTTCTCTTTCTTGTCTGCATTTTTGTTCTACCAGTGGGTTTTGTTCTTTCTTGTGTATTTGTGGTAGTGATTATTACTTTTCAGATTCTAGATGCAGGTCTCTCTTGAGAATTTCTTGCAGGGCTGGTTGCGTGGTGGTGAATTCTTCAGGTTTTTGTTTTTCTGGGAAATACACTATTTCTCCCTCATTTCTGAGGGGTAGCCTTGCTGGGTACAGTATTCTTGGCTGGAATTTTTTTCTTTTAGTACTTTTAATATATCATCTCATTTTCTTCTGGCCTGTAGAGTTTCTGTTGAGAAGTCTGCTGTTAGTCTGATTGGGGCTCCACCATCACTTATCCTTGATACTTTTCTCTTGCTGCTTTTAGGATGCTCTCTGTGTTTTTGAGCTTTGCCAGTTTGACTATATGTGTCTTGGAGAAGATCTCCTTGGATTGAATCTGTTTGGTGATATTCGAGCCTCCTGGATCTGAAGGTTCATGTCTCTCCCTACACCTGGGAAATTTTCCATCATTATTTTGTTGAATAGATTTTCAATGCCTTTTCCTTTCTTCTCCCCTTTTAGAACACCCATGATTTGGATGTTTGTGTGCTTAAGGTTGTCTACTAGCTCTCTTAGTTTTTGTTTTATTCTAAATCCTTTCTTTTTCTTTCTTTTGTCTGCCTGGGTTATTTTGAAAAGACCATCTTTGAGATCAGAAATTCTTCTGCTTGCTCTAACCTGATGTTTAATTTCCTGGTTGTGGTTTTCTCTTTTGTTTCTTAGGCAGCTGGCCAGTGTGGGGATCCAAATGCATCATCTTGATGTTATAAGGATGTGCTCTAACCAACTGAGCTTGGTTGTTTTTTATTTTGTTGAGTGAATCCTTCAGATCCAAGACTTCTGCTACATTCTCTCTTCTGCTACAATCTCTTTGTAAATTTCCTCCTTCATATCCTGGATATTTTTTCTCACTTCATTGTGTTGTCTGAATCTTCTTGTTACCTCACTGAGTTTCCTTAAAATTGTCACTAGGAATTCCTTGTCTGTCATTTCAGGGATTTTTATCCTCTATGGGGTCTGGTACTTAAGAACTACAGTATTCCTTTGGTGTTGTCATATTTTCTTCTTTTTAAAAAAATATCTCTAGCAAGTCTACATTGATGTCTGATCATCTTGTATATAGTTGCTTTTTCTATTATTCTAGAGGGGGCTTTGAGGAGAGAGACTTATTCCTTCTTTCCTGGGCTCTGCTGGTGACTCTTCTTGTGTCAGTGAAGTTGTGTGAGTGGTAGGCTGCCTGCACAGTAGTTGTGGCTGTTGCTGTGGTGGAGAGGCATCCTTGTGGTGTCAGTGGCTGTGGTGGACCACCATTACTGGAAGCAGTGTTTATGTTGTGCTCCTGCCTTCTGTCAGATGTGAGACTGCCTGCATCTCTTGCCTACTTCCTTCTTTTTGGTGGAGGAGGATGCTCACACCTCCTGCCTAGGTCCCCAGGTGTGCTCTTGCCTTCTGTTCAGTGTGGGAGGCTGCCCACAGCTCCTGCATGTGTTCCCTGGCATACTTTTGCCTTCTGTCAGGTGAGGTAGCTGCTCACAGCTCCTGAAGAACTGTCCTTAGCAATTTTTTAAATGAAAGTCTAGTGTTGATGAACTCCCTTAGCTTTTGTTTGGGAAAAACTTTATATCTCCTTTATATTTGAAGGTTAGTTTTGCTGGCTACAGAGTTCTTTGTTGGCGATCTTCCTTCAGCACTCTGAATATGTGACCCCATTCTCTTCTGACCTGTAGAGTTTCTACTGAAAAATCCTCTGAGAGATTTATTGGGACTCTAGTGAATATTATGTGTTTCTTTTCTTTTGCTCCTTTCAATATTCTCTCTCTGCCTTTAATTTTTGGTAATTTGATTATGATATACCTTGAGGATTTCCCCCTTGGATTGAGTTTGATGGGTGACCTCTGAGCTTCCTATATCTGGAAGCTGTCCTCTTTCCCCGTACTTGGAAAAATTTCAGCCATTATTTTTTTAGGTATGCTTTCTACATCTCTTCCTTTTTCCTCTCCTTCAGCTATACCAATTATGAAGCAGGTATTTCACTTGAGGGAGTCCCATATTTGCTGTATTTCTGTTTCATTTTTTTCTTTTTGCTCCTCTGATTGGATAATTTCATGTGTTTTATCTTTGTGCTCATTGATATTTTTTCCCTCAATTTGATTAAGTCTTCTGTTGGAGGTTTCTATCAAGTTTTTCAGTTCAGGTAATGTATTCTTTATTTCTAGAATTTCTATTTGGTTTTAAAAAATCGATTCAATTCCTTTGTCAAGTTTCTTTTTCTGCTCCTGGATTGTTTTCCAGATATAATTTAATTTTCTATCTGTATTTTCTTGTGAGTCTCTATACATCCTTAAGAGAGATATTCTGAATTCTCTGTTAGACATTACATAAATCTGCTTCTCCTCTGGAGCCATTGCTGGTGATTCATTTGTTTCATTTGATGGTGTTATATTTCTTTGTTCTTTCTGTGTCTTTTTGCCTTTGCATTGATGCCTGGGCATTTGAAGAGACTGCTTCCTCTTCTAAATTTTATAGGTGTTCTTTGGTGGTGTCAGACCTTTACTGGTTAATATCAGAGCTTTGTCTCTGATCTCTGCTTTTTGTTTGTTTGTTTGTTTTTTCAGTTATATGTTGATTTTTTAGCTACCACCATCACTTAAACTCTGCACTGGAATTAATTTGTCTCTTGGTTAGTTCTAAAATGGGGAGAACTTCCTGTGGGGACTAGCACTTGAGCCCTGTGGTTGAAGTAAATTGCTGCTTTGCTGCTAATTCTCTTGGGAAGGCTTTTTGTGCAGATAATATTTTAATTGTTGGCCTTTTAATCATTTCCAGGTCTTGTGAGGTCTTATACACCTGAGCATTATCCACAAACTGTATCCCCTGCAGGATTCTCTTGGGAAGGCTTTTTGTGCAGATAATATTTTAATTGTTGGCCTTTTAATTATTTCCAGGTCTTGTGAGGTCTTATACACCTGAGCATTATCCACAAACTGTATCCCCTGCAGTTCTATTGCCCTGACCAGCCTACACTGAGTGAGCCAGTGACAATTGAAAGGTAGATTAGCTGCCCACACTGCAACTCAATGTTTCCCCAGTGGGCCAGCCTCTCTACTGTACTCCAGATGCATAGGTCCTTTGCAATGACTCACTGACCTCTAGGTGGCTCTTTTCTTCAGTCAGCTGTGCCCTTTGCTCCTATGTGTGTCCACAGGAACCCTGCCAGTAGTCTTGCTTGCCTAGGGGCTAATATGGTGTATTCCAGGGCCCTCTTCTCCCCTGTAGATTCCAAGCAACTTCACACAAAGGGCTTGGCTGTGGCTTTTGCTGTGTGTTGCAACTTTTTTCTACCCCTCACCAGGCCAACCTTGAAGCATACCCCTCCTAAAATGGCCAGGGCTTGAAATGGTCAAATTGCTTGCTTCTCCCTCTCACAGCTTCTTCCACCTTTGTGAACTTCACATGTCTCTCTTCCTTCCCCACTGAGCTCCAGCAGTCCTGGATTGGCAGTCTTTGCTTTTTAATAGCTGTAAACTGATTAGTTGTGGGGAAGAGTGATGGTGGGGACTATCTATTAAACAATCTTAATGACATGACTCACCAGTACTGGCAGAAATTTAAAAGTGAGTCAAATTACATGTAAGAAATCTGGTCTTGACCAAAATCATGTTCAGTGTAGGGAGATAGTAAGCATGAAGTGAGGTGGCATGGATGGGTGGGAGCTCACTTTCTTAGTCTCTGCTTATTAGGCAAGTCTAATCCTTGTTAGATTATAAAAGTTGTGTCTTTTCCCTGCTTTAGGTCAGACATTCCTAGTTCTCACTACCATTCCTCATTTGACATTGTCTTAATTGCTTTTTCTTTGGATGATATCCAGTGATATCATTATAGAAAAATAATGGCAGGAGGAAACTTAGAGATCATCTGGTCTGAAGTTTATCAGACTGATAGCACTAGAACCCTTTTATCTTCCTCCTCTTCCTTCTCCTCCTTTTCTCTCTCTATTCTTTTTATTTTCAGGCATTCTTTGTAGTAATCCAATTATAAGAGATAAGAACAGAGCTTCGCTGGTTGATGGGCACAATGAAGAAGTCACAGAGACTTACCAATCAATCTCTCTTCCCCAAGAGGGATTTTCCTGGGAATTCCATGGTCCTATCAAACACAGTCAGAAAAATATTTGTTTCAGTTATCCATTGCTTATTGTTTCTAATTGGTATATAAGCTATTCAATTATTAGTGGCTTCAAACAATAATTTATTATTATCTCTTATGTTCTTGTATGTTGGCTGGTTCAGCTGAACATTTCTTTCTTGAAGTCTCTCAAAGTTGCATTTAGATGATATCTGAGGCTAGAGTCTTCCAGAGACTTCCTCACACTCACATCTTCTGCCTGAACTAGTATGTCTGGAAGAACTAGGAGTTGGTCAGGTATCTCTCTTTTTACCTGGCCTCTCCATGTAACTAGCTTGGGCTTTCTCACAGCATAGTTGTCTCATCTTACATGGTCACTGCGTCCCTCAGAATGAGCACTCCAAGAGACCCAGACAGAGGTGTCAAGGCTTGGAAATTATACTGTATTTATTTTACCCTTTCTATTTGTAAAAGAACTCACAGACAAGTTCAAATTCAAGGGCATGGGGAGGAATGGACTACCTCTCAATGGAAAAATGTACAGGGAGGAAAGGTGTTGATGGCAGTCATTCTGAGACAGGATATCACAGGTAATATTAAGCCCAGAGAAGGCAAAGGAATAGCCCCAGACCACAGGCCAACAATGGCAGAGCCAGGCTTAGAGTCAAAATTATAAAAAGTGATATCCACCTTCTGAGACAGTCTCAGTCCAAAATCCTTCCACCTAGTACTTAAAATAAAAAACCTCCCTCTGCCTATTGTAGATCAGGCAGGCTCTGTATTGAAAATGTCATTATTATTGGCATAAATTTTATTATTTATTTATTTATTTATTTTCCATTTCCCATTTCTTTTTTTAAAAAATTTTACTACTCAAAATACATTGTAGTTCACTTTCATGCCCCTTTACCTGTTCCTATTCCCCCCCCCCCCC
>NW_007742994.1:0-211 GCF_000696425.1 Galeopterus variegatus
TGGCTAGGAAAAAACAAACAAACAAAAACTATCTCATTTAAAATATTACTTTTGTTAGCATAGTACAGTTCTTTTCACCCTTTAAACTGAAGAGGATATCTGCAAATATATATAAATATGATTTAAAGAAAATGTCCTTGAGAAACTAAATTAGAAGATATTTTATTTAACTGAACCTTAAAATAATACCAAGGGGAAAAAGAAACTTTAA
>NW_007742994.1:2192-2777 GCF_000696425.1 Galeopterus variegatus
TAAAAATTGCCATTGAATATCTGTTTTAAGGTTAAATCTGCCTTAAGGTATTGAAGAAAAACGCGTTATATAAAGAATTATCTTTTTTAAGGTAAGTTAGGAAATAAACAATCATGCTTATTGTGAACACAGTTGTATTCCAAGTGGTGAATGTCTAATGAAAGATGAAGAGTAAAACATTTAAAGATGAAATGCTGTTTATAGCCAGCATGTTGCGAATTGCATTTTGTTAGATGTCCTGTGGAAAGGGGGCTTCTGAACTGTTGGGATACTAAAATGGAAATTTGTGATATTCATTAGGAAAATAATTCAACTTTCAGAATTATTCTATAATTACCAAAATTAATGGTTCCATTCACATAGTTCAGTATTAATGCATTCTACCGATAGATTTCTAGAGATTGCTCAGACTGGTCTGAGAAACAGTTAGCTAGAGCTATAAAAAGTGTAAGAGGATGTCTATGAAGGTAGATATTTTTCCAAAAATTAGAATTAAAAGATAATACAAACCTTTCCATGAACTGTTTGAAGTATCCTCATATTATAATTGTGGCAATTCAGGATTCTGGTTTGGATCTTGCCTCT
>NW_007742994.1:4431-4972 GCF_000696425.1 Galeopterus variegatus
TATTTTTCTCAGATCAATATTTTATTCGTTCTTTATTCTAAGACTTAGCACTGAAAATTTTTGTTAAATACAAGGTTAAACAAACTTATTTAATAATTTTGGTTTCATTTTTCAATATAAGTTTTTAATAAAACCTTTTACTTTTCATTATTTTCTAGAAAATTGTTGGTATCCATTGAGTGGCTTTTAAAATTTTCTGATAGAAATTATACTGTGGTAGTAAAGACTCAGAAAATTTTAACTCAGCTCAGAAAATATCAACTAGTAGTATGGCAAAGCTCATGAATGGGTAAGTATGACAGCATTTTGCATTCATTGTTTAAATGACTGCTTCTAAATTCATTGATTCATAATCATATAGCAAACATTGATGAAGTGCCAACTACTATCTATAATGGAACTAAGTGCAGTAATGGGAAAATAAGAATAAATAATGCATAGTGCTGCTCTTGTGGCATTTTATAACATGTAGAATAGATTGACATATAAATTACACTTTGATTCAAGCTATCAGAAGTAATGCACAAATTGCCATGTGAGC
>NW_007742994.1:6735-7322 GCF_000696425.1 Galeopterus variegatus
TCATGTTTAGACATTAGATAACATTATTTTTGAAATTAAAATTTGTTTTTATATTTTGACACTGTAGAGTATTGTATTAGTCCCTTTTGTTGCTTATAACAAAATATCGGGAACTGCATAATTTGCAAGAAAACAAAATTTATTATTACAGTTTCTGAGGCTGGGAAATCCAAAGTCCAGGAAACATATCTGCTGAGGGTCTTCCTTGGTGGTGGCAGCTTCAGTGACACAGGGCATCATGTTGTGAGATGGCCGAAGCCAAGAGGTGTGTTCTCCTTTTAAACCCCTCAGAAACATGCACACAACCACCATTAATCTATCAACTTATTACACAGTGAATGGATCAGTCATTCACTAGTCATAATCCTCACAGTCCAATCACTTCTATGAAGTCTACTATGGTAAATGAAAGGTGGGGCAAAAATGGTTGAAAATGCAAGTGTGTTGGTACATTGTTCTGATGGTTGGTTCTGAACCAGGTTCATTCCCTTGGTTCTCTTTTATTGGATTCCTACTACAGGACAACCAAAGGATTCGTGGTTTTAATAGAAAAAGATTGGATCTCTTTTGGACTTAAATTTTCAGAG
>NW_007742994.1:9251-10539 GCF_000696425.1 Galeopterus variegatus
AGTTTATCCTTTACCCTTAAGTTTTATAGCCTAGAACAAGCTTTTTTGTTTGTAGAGAATTGTGCTCTCATTACTGCAGAGGTTGCACGCTCCAATACTCCTATACAAACAGTTGCAGAAGTACACTGTTTAGTTTATGTTTAGCTGGCCCCACTTCCATATTCAAAATTAATGAAACTTAAGGTTTTATTCTGGTTATAATTTGTTTAGTGCTACATTTGACGATTTATTATTTACAGTTTAGACAGATTATTGACTTCCTAAATATGTATAAGCACATTTGACTTTCTTTTGTGTATAAATTGTAGCATTATTCCTTTGATAACTATGTAAGTTTAAAGAGCCAAAGCTCTAAAACTGTTCTCAGAAACANTTTGAAGTATCCTCATATTATAATTGTGGCAATTCAGGATTCTGGTTTGGATCCTGCCTCTATCTCTTGGGAAAGATTCCTAATCTTAATGTACCTAAGTTTTTGTTTTTGTTTTTTTCTGCATAATAGAAATAATAATTACGTATTTATGTGATTGTTCTAAAAAATAACGATAAATGCAAAGAATATAGAGCACTGTTCGGAACTGGTAAGCAATCAATAAATATTAGGTAACACAAATATATTCTTTCTTATGCTTTATGTATTTTACTTCATAGGCTCCTCATCTCAATATTTACTATATGAAGATATATTAATTACATAATCATTGTCCGTAGTTATGAGGTTGTGAAGAGAAGAAAATCTGATCATTCTAAAAACAATTTTACTAACAGGACTCTTATGAGACTGATCATTCAAAATTTGCTTTTTGTTTAAAATTACTTACTCTATGCATTATATTTAAGTCTTTATTATTGCTGGACAGTGTCTCCAGAAACTTTAGAAATACACTACAAACTCTTTGTAAGGGTAAATGCTAAATCTTGAAAAAGTTGTAGAATTTCTTGCTGTTGATGAAATTGATGTTGGAGGAACTGTTCAAATTATAAATGAAATCATTCATAAATGAAAATCTTACTTATCTGTATTGGCTAACATACAAGGAGAAAACTGGGACACGGAATGTGACAAGATATAGCTATGAAAGGATCAAGAGAGATAAATGAGGAAATTGATAAAGGTCCTTAACATTCTTTAAATGACCTCATTTGTTATTATCCTTGAAGCCATGCTCTGTTCAAAGATGAGGTGAAAGATGTTATGTAGCTTTATACAATTTAATTGGGAAAACACATATTTTTCTCAGATCAATATTTTATTCGTTCTTTATTCTAAGACTTAGCACTGAAAATT
>NW_007742994.1:12783-13126 GCF_000696425.1 Galeopterus variegatus
AGTTCATTTAAATAAAATCATATGGCATGTATTCTGTTGTGTCTGGCTTCTTTCAATCACAGTCATATTTTGAGGCTCATACTTTTTATTGCATATATCAGTATTTTCTTTTCATTTCATCTGTGTTACATCCCACTGTATGAATATACCACAATTTATTTATCTGATTTCATGGTGATGTGAATTTTATTTGGGGCTATAATGAATAAAGCTGCTATTATCTTTATAGTGGATGTCAGCATACTTTACTGAAGAGCATATACCCAAGAATAATATTCTGGATCATGTTTAGACATTAGATAACATTATTTTTGAAATTAAAATTTGTTTTTATATTTTGACA
>NW_007742994.1:15159-17493 GCF_000696425.1 Galeopterus variegatus
CTTAGGGCTTAACAGTAGATTAATAGTTGAAGAAAGGATAACTACTCTTGAGAGAGATAAAACAGCTTAATTGCATTTTCAGCAGGGAATGACATTCAATTCTGTAAAAAATGAGTGGTACTGGAGGATTTACTCAAAACGCAATTTGCACTGTACACTAGTGAATTGTCATTTCTTTATGATTTATATGTTAATTACAGCCAAACATGAATAGCAAGAAAACAAGACTTGACAAAAAGGTCCCTTAATTGACATGGCATGTGCGTTCAATTATGTAACTGGGTAACTATGAATATTTTGCTTTTTGGTGATGTTTAATGTTGAAGAGCCATGGAAAATATTTCTAAGAAAGCCTTAATTCTCACAAATAGGAAATGGGAATTCAAAATATCGGATCTTGTTCGAAAAAAGTTTGTAGAGAATTGAGCTCTCATTACTGCAGAGGTTGCATGCTCCAATATTCCTATACCAACAGTTGCAGAAGTACAGTGTTTAGTTTATGTTTAGCTGGCCCCACTTCCATATTCAAAATTAATGAAACTTAAGGTTTTATTCTGGTTATAATTTGTTTAGTGCTACATTTGGCGATTTATTATTTACAGCGTAGACAGATTATTGATTTCCTAAATATGTATAAGCACATTTGACTTTCTTTTGTGTATGGATTGTAGCATTCCATTGATTCTTATTTTGTGGTTGGCTCTATTCCCTTGATAACTATGTAAGTTTAAAGAGCCAAAGCTCTAAAACTGTTCTCAGAAACACGAAAAGTGCATATGTATATATTTGTTTTAAACTGCCTTATCTCAAAATGAATTGCTATTCCTAGAACTTTCAGTTTACCCAATAACTTTCGGGTTAAATAAAAGGAGAAGTACAGATAGTTTAGATTTTGTTTGGTTGCATGAGTTTTAAAGCAGTCATTTCTGTGTGTAATATTTTTTTCTTCTCTGTTAAATATGGAAGAAAAAAAGGAAAGTTAAGGAGAGCCTAGTACAAATTTAACGTTTAACAAAGCAACCTAAACTCTGGGAAGGGTTTTATTTTGCTACGTTATGTTAACTGTTTATGTGCTAGTAACGTTTAAATTATCAACAACAAAAATACTTGCAATTGGCAGTATCACCTAGCTGGCTTTAAAATTGAAAATTTAAGTAACATGGCTGACATCAGGTACAACTCAAGGGTACTAGAAATTTGCATAGGATCCTTCATGCTTCCATTTATTACACCTATATCTGTTATATTAGTTTTGAATGTAAATATCTTTTTCAAATGAAGAAAAGCTTTATTGTATAAGAGCATATCTAATCCTGTTTATTTTTCCAGTGCTTTTCTGTCATACGTTATGTAATAAGAAAAANTCTAGCATGTAAATTATTTCATATACTATTTAAAGGTAATTAAATGTTCATGTTTTACTTTATTTTTCTTTGGAAAAAACAAATGGGATCAGGTTATGTTTTTTGTTTTTTTTTTCTTACCTAAGCAAATTAACCTGCACATTACATTAACATAACAGTATAAGTTTTGAGCAATACTCTTTTCAAAAGATTGTTGGTAAATAATACTTGTTATATACAAAAATAACTTCCAAAATATTTAAAATAAACATAGTGGGCTAAAAGGCTCAGCAGATATTGTAATTTAAAAAAAATGAATTTAGAACATGGATCTAGAGGGTACATAGGAAATAACTGGGTAGAAGGGTTGCATGTGTAGGAGATTTTCCTAAAGTAGGAAGGAGGATGATGATATTGAGGAACTGAAAGAGGACAACGTGTGACTGGAGGGCTAAAGTGGTAGGAAACATTATTAGAGATGAGGCTGTTGTGGAAGGCAAGGCCAAATGCACAGGACCTTAAAGAGGATATTAAAGATTTTTGGTCTTTGTCTTAAAAGTAATTGAAAATTGTGAAGGGTTTTAATTAGGGTAGGGACGTAATCAGATGTGATTTTTCTAAATGGTCTAAGTGATTGTTAAATGAGGAGAATGAATTGAAGTGGTTCAAGGCAGATGCTGAGAAACCAGAGACAATTTACAAAACTAGCTCCTTTCCAACAGCAACAAAAACAATAAAGCACCAAGTACCCTTATGTACGAGTATTATCCCATTGAATCGCCACAAAACAATTAGTCTCATTATAAAGGTGAGGAAAATGAAAGGGGGATTAGAGAATTCAAACCTAGGCAATCTGCTGCCAGGGCGCACATGCCCAGCAAGTACAGTATTTTGACTGAAGTAAAAGAAAAAGCACTGCGATGAAATTCTTTTACTTTCTCATATTCTTGTAATCAACAGCAGGCATTTGCAACATGACTATGAAGAATTA
>NW_007742994.1:18645-19732 GCF_000696425.1 Galeopterus variegatus
TTGCATATTTGTTTATTAATTCCATTAATTTATTGTTTTGAAAATTCTACTAAATACAATAATAAAAAACTAATCATATGTCACATGTTGTATTGAACATTTACCTCTCTGAAAACAAAGTCATTGACTTTGCACAAAATCACTGTGTCACTACATCATTCATTATTTCTCATCTCATTCAGTACAGGTTAAAGGTGTAGTTTCATAACAAGCTAAAATAAATAAAATATTAGAGTTACCTTAACATTTTGTGAGTAAAATCATAAATGCCTTGTAGCATAAAATATTCAAAAGTATCAAAAATACCACTTTACTATTTCAACTGCAATTTATAAACACAGGATGTGGAATCTCAAAGGTGTCCTTGTTTAATATCAACTACTGAAAAGTGAACCACACATCTGCTATTTGTGAATTTTCTCCCCTTGACGCCTATTTCAGTTTCCAAAGTTGGCAGTGGTGGTGGTTGTGAGAGGTATTCTCCTTTTAAGAGGTAGCCTGTTTCCTCCTTTTTCATTTGGTCGTGGCGATGCCATGAATTTAAATTTGACTATAAGAAACTTGCAGAAGAAAAATGCCAACTTCTTCATTGAAAGAAGTTAATAGAGTTTACTAAAATCCTTTACTAAGAGCCAAGTGTTTTACAATTGATTTAATAGTTCTAGTAGCAATCCAACTCTATAACATAGTGAATCAAATTCTGGAAAAGTTCCTGACTCAATTTTCACACACAAGCGTCCCCACACACACGCACACGCACACACACACACACACACACACAAGATTAGATCATCTCTTTAAAATGATAAAATTTGCAGAAGAGAAGATGGGATAACATACTCAAGTAAGAAATAAAAATATTCTGTCATAGTTGCATCATATATTTTTATATTTTGAGAGAAATAAATCAATGCAAATAATACCGTAATCCTCTATGTTCCCCTCTCCCTCCTTATGAACCAGCGCCGCCGCGCTTCCCAAGCGGCGCACTACCCAGTGCGCCACCGGGCCGGCCCCTAGATCATCTCTTTAAAATGATAAAATATGCAGAAGAGAAGATGGGATAACATACTCAAGTAAGAAATAA
>NW_007742994.1:21832-22918 GCF_000696425.1 Galeopterus variegatus
TAGTTCACTCCTCTACTAAAAATCCTCCAACTCATTTTAATTAAAATCCAAAGTCCTCACATGGCCTACAGGGTCCTCTTGTCATTATTACCTCTCAGACATCTCCTTTAACTTCCCGGCCCCTTGTGCAGAAATCTACGGCTCCTCACTGTTCGTAGAACACAACAGAAACATTCCCATGTGTGCACCTGGATGGGGACTCTGTCCCTCCAGACATCAACAGTCCACTCCCATGATCCCTAAGCTCTTCACTCAAAAGCCACTTCAGAGATGCTTTCTAACCTCTGTATCTAAAATTCCAACAACCTCCTACACAACATACACCCAAAGTGTTAAATGCTTCTTCTCTGCATTGTTTTATGTTCTCCTGAGCACTTATAAATATGAACATACAATATACATGAATGGATCCTCACCCCTTAGCACAGTGCCTACCACACAGTAGACATAGGCAGTAAATACTTCTTGATTTAATAAAGCATTTATTTTAGTGAAAGTTATAGTTTTACCATAAGTTATAAACCATAACCACATTTAAATTTAAGATGTACACATTAAAATTGATTTAACTGTTTATAAATGTCAACTTAATTTGGAAATGAGTTTCTGAAGTCACTTCTTTACATTTTCTGTGAAGCATGATTTTAAACACAATTACCAAAGTAGGTAAGTATCAGAAGATTTGATATTTTTAAACCATTGATAAGTCGTTGCTAAACAGAAGATGCAGCCAACTTCCCATCTGATTATAATGAAATGTTTTGCATATTACAGTAAGTATTTACATAGACATTCAACCTTTCCAAAATCCTATTTAACAATATCCAACCATAGCAAGTGTCTGTGATATCTTAGGCAAAGACCATCTCTCATAATGTATTATTACAGCTCCCTTGCTTTCTGAAAACTAATGCTTATTCAAATATATTTTACTTTATATTTACATGTTGCAAATTTAGCAAAACCAGCAAATTTTCCTAGCTAAAAATATTGCCAATGGCATACACAAACACACACACACACAGTTTTTCCCCCCTCATGCCTTTGAATGCATCAAGTAAGTTCAGAACAGATTACAGGGAAATA
>NW_007742994.1:23932-26402 GCF_000696425.1 Galeopterus variegatus
ATATGATTATTTTATTATTGTTATTACTGATCATTTCATCATAAAAAATGTTTAATTTAGACCTATTTTTGAAGCATAAAATCAACCTTAACATGTAGGAACAGAGTTACAAATTAAGGAAAAAAATCAACTTTAATTTTATTCATAATAATTTTTTATTGTAAAATACTACAAATGAAATTTGTAATAGTAATAGAAATTGGTAATTGCTTTCTAGGTTTCTTATGTATTTTTCCAAGGCATGTAACACTTACATTTTAGGAGGTTTTATGAAATGATAAAAAGAAAATTTCATAATTGATGATTAAGAGCCTATCAACATAAGACAAAATTAATGTATATTACGGTAAAACAAATTAAGTAGACATAGATGATTCTCTCTCTGAGGGTTAGAGTACAATATTATCCACAAAATTGAAAAGGGAGTTAGAACATCATCTTTAAAATGTCATTTTACACATGAGAATAAATAGTGTATCTTTTTCTATGATGAATTAGAGGCTACAGGACTTTATTATATTTGTTTTTAATTAGTCAAAAAAGAAATATATGGAATTACAGAAACTGCTTAAATGAAGGAGCAGAAAGGTTGAGAGGTTTGCACTTTTTATCACACAGAAGCATTACGTACCATGGGAGTTTTTAACCACCTTAATTTTGTCCACAAAAAATCCCTGGACACTCTTTGTATCTTCATAATTTGATAAAATCAGGTATTATGAGCTCAATGATGAATTATTTCAAAGGGAACCAAAGCATAATCTCTACTTAAAAGAGTAATGGTAGAGCTGGGCAGGATTATTTCTGTAAAATGAATTAGAACGCTATGAACTGCAATATATCAGTGGTAAGTCTAGCATATTTCAGACCTGCAGCTGTTGGAGAAATGAGTCTGAATCGCTTGAGCATCACAAACCCTAAGCAGTATTTTTATTACCAGCCCTACTCTTTGTGCTACTTCCAAGTATGCAGCTCCGGTTGATTTCAAAGTCTGTAGATGAGAGACAAAAAGGAGTAAGGATTGTTCTACCTCAGAAATTCATGATCCATCTAAGGCCACTGATTTGGGGTGAGAGGGCAGCCTACTGATGCCTGTTCTTTCAGGGCTGGTGTACCTTTTCCTTTCTCAGAACAGTCGGTGCCTATATGTGTGACATGTATGCACATCCAGTGTCCACTCAATATTTCCCAGGGATGGCCAACTCAACATGGCCAAACAAAATTATCTGTCCCCCACAAACTGTCCCTCCCTACTCCCCTTGTTTCTGTTAATGGTTCTACCATTAACCTACTTGCTCAGGCCCCAAACCTGGAAGTTGTCCTTGATATTTTATTTTTAAACACACCCTGTCTAATCCATCAGCAAATCCCATCAGTTTCATCTCCCAAATGTCTCTTGAATCCAATCCATTTCTCATTTCCACTGTTGTCCTCTTTCCCAGTTGGAATGCAGCCTCCGCACTGGCCTACCTGACTCTGTTTTGCACCTGTCTGACTGCCATCACACCATGCCATGCCTGCTTAGAACCTTCAATGGCTCTGCACCAGAGTAAGGTTAAAAGCTCAGGTCCATCCCGTGGTCTACAGAGCTCTAAAGCAGCCAGCCCCTGCCCACCCTTACTGTCTCCCTCTGCACTGCACTGCAGCCACACTGGTCTTCTTCCAGGTCCCAGCTTCATGAAGCCCATCCCTACCTTGGGGCCTTTACACCTCCTGCTCCCTCCACCTGGGACACTCTATTATAAGGTGGCTTCTTCTTGGTCATATCTTTTCAAATATCACTCCTCAGAGATGTCTTCCAAGAACACTTGATCTCATGTTTTCCCACCTGTTCAATCCCTGTTCTCTAACCTGCTGTCCTTTGTGTCTTTCTCACTGAACTTATCACCATCTGAATTTATCTTGCTTTTTTATTGGTTCACTTGTTTACTGTCTGTCTGCCTGCTCCGCAGCCAGGAAGAGTTGCCTAATGTGCTAAGTTCAGAGGAAAATGTGAATGCAGGTCCCCTTGTTCAAACTTACGAAGAATTTCAGGACAGTGACAGTAGAGCATTAAGCCAAGCACTGGGCCCTTCTGAGCGTGGGGACTGTGTACCCCCAGGTCCTACCCCCAGGAGCTAGCCTAATCTCTGACTAGGAGAACTCCCTGAGGCAGAGCCCTTGTCCTGGTTGTCCACCACTGGGCCCTGAAACCTGCCACTTGGTCTGGTCACCTTCAGTGCTCAACAAAGATTTGTTGCATGCATGAGTGCCAGGCCACCTTACACATATTATGTAATTTCAAGATATTCTTCACTGTTCTATGTTTTCATTCCGTCACCCCTAATTAGTGCTTTTGTAGCAGGATTCCTATTTTGCATAGTTCCTGTGAGATACTGGAGTCAATATCTGGTGTCAGGTAACACATAATTGTTGGTCCAATGGCATCAGCCTCTCCTGTTTCAGAACATTCTAGAATTTAGATTTGAGT
>NW_007742994.1:26963-27198 GCF_000696425.1 Galeopterus variegatus
TTGTTGGTCCAATGGCATCAGCCTCTCCTGTTTCAGAACATTCTAGAATTTAGATTTGAGTAGTCAGGATTGTTGTCCCCATAAGTGCTACTGGGACACTTCCAACTTGTTGGGCAAGGCTCTGTCTCATATTGAAGTTTCTCTTGCACCTCTGGGGCAGGTAGTAAGCTCTAAAGCATAAGGGTAGAGCTCATGGTCTCATAGCCAGTGAAAATAAAGGTAAGAGCTTGAGCAG
>NW_007742994.1:27912-35208 GCF_000696425.1 Galeopterus variegatus
AAGATAACTAAGGCTCATGGGATTTTATGAGCTGGAGACTAGAGATCATAAACGCCACCCCCCTCATTTTACAGATGAGAAAGGTGAGGTGAGAGGCAAGTGACATAGCCAAGGTCATGGTGAAATAGGAACTGAGCAGCTCTGTGAGCTATGAGGTAGGTTTGTATTGTGCACAGACTTGGTATGTACAGTCTGCAGAGTGGTGGTGCATCCCTGGCATTACTAATGGTCTCTGACATGCAGATTTGAGTGTCCACCCAATCCAGGAGACAGGCCCCTGAGCACTTCTGTGGCCTTACCTTTAGGGCACTGTTTGTCTTTGCTGGCTTCCTGGTTGGCCTGGGCATTAGTCATCAGCTGTAGGAGTAGAGCTAGACAGAGGAGGAAGGGAGGATGGCCCAGCCTGACAGTGCCTGAGACTTGCACATCACCAACGGGCTCCCACTGGAACGGAGGCCACTGCTCTTTCCCAAACTTCAGCCCGTGTCACACCGGGGACCTTGCCCAAGCAGAAGCAGAAGCTGGACACCTCCCGCTCTGGTTTGCTATCCGTCCACACCCCATCCCCCAGCCTCCCAGGACAATCATTCATTTTCAGAGTACACCTCAAGCAGAAATACTAAAAAAGGAATTTCTACATTTACTTTTATGTCTAGATTTTTTTTTAGATTTATATACACTTTTGTACACTCAAAAATGATACAAAATTACTCATAACCTAATACCTAAAGACACATGCTCTTGTGCTATCTCATGTATTTCTATTTTATCAATTTCTTTCTATTCTTTTTTTCTTTTTTATAGAAACATATTGATTATACATATTTGTGGTGTACGGAGTTATATTTCAATACACATACACAATGTGTGATGATTAAATCAGGGTAATTAGCATATTCATCATTATAAAACTCGATCTTTCCTACAATGGGGAATTCTATCTCTTCTCTTCTAGCCATTTGATAACATGCTGTACATTATTGTTATTAGAGATGCCTAACAGTAAATTATTGTTATTATAGGTACCTGGCTCGACTGTACACCAACAGAACTTATTTCTCTTATCTTTTGTGTCCATTGACCAACCTTCCACCACACCCCACTCCCTTCACCTTTCCCACCTCTAACAACCACACTTCTGCTTTCTCCTTCTGAAAGTTCAATTTCTTATTGTTATTGTTTGTTCATTCATTCATTCCTTTATTTTTAGCTCCCACTTATGAGTGAGGACACGTGGTATTTCTCTTTCTGTGCCTGGCTTATTTCACTTAACATAATTTTCTCCAAGCTCATCCATGTCTAATCTTTTTTTCAAGCATTGTTTACATGGATAAACTCACACTCTGCACAGTTTTACATTTTGTTACTTTCACCTGGCCTTCTAATCTTGGCATGTTCCCCGGCAACAGAGCATTCTTCAGCATGCAGTGGATGTCTGTGTCATACTCCATCACATGAGTGTGTCCTCACTTATGCAACTTTCGCTTTGTTTCTATGTTTTTTATTTTGCAAATAATGCTCCAGTAAACAAATTTTCTTAATAATATTTTTGTACACATTTCTAGTTATCAAATTGGAATAGATCTCTTGATATTTTTGAAGTGTAAGTATAAGATCATGGATAGGAAATCACTTTAAGAATTTTGACACATAGTGCCTAATAGTTTTGGAATCTGAGTAGACTGTTTCCACATATTTATTTACGACTTCAAAATTTTATGGAAGCATGATTTATTTTCCTGGTAAGAGCAGGTGCAGAGAGGGAAAACAGGCCAAGAGCAAAAGTGACATTTTCAAGATTATATGACAGGAAATAGACCTGTCGTTAGTCATATTCCATACTACCTTCCACACCGTCATGTATTTTATCTCTAGTCTTGTTTATTAGCTGCATGTGACACCGGCCATAGGTTTTAGAGATGTTTTCTCACACATGCCTGATGCCATCCCTAGGAAGAAGATGCTAGAATGATCACCACTGTGCAGAAGGGGAGACTGGGTGGGGGGGTCCTGAGAGTCACAGTGGCTTGTCCAGGGCTACATAAATGATAAGAAGCAGGAGCTGGGACTGAACCTACATGTATCTCCTCCGAGCTGTGATGCTGGCTGCACCCAGGCCTTGCACAGGGCTGTGGTCGGGCAGTGTTTGTGGAATTTTGGGCAATATAGAGAGTTCATGGGGAAGGAGGGTCAGCAGTCAGGCACCCAGAGGGGCATTGGCAATCTTGTACACAAAGGAGGGGCCCAGGAAATGAGGTACCAGGAAGTGGCCTCCCTTCCTTGATGACAGACCCCAATAGAACTCGGAAATTGGTAACCTGGCACCCACATTCTATACACAGCCCCTTCTGCAGCTCACTTGGCCACAGACAGAGTGAGATGTTGTGTTGTGTCCCGAGGTCCTGCGGCAGTAGCCTCAGGAAGCCCTGTGCTGAGAGGCTTGTCCGATGCTTCTGGCGCTGGTTCAGCCCTCGCCCTCGACCCCTGTGGCCGTTTGGCAGGAGGTCCCCAAAGGTAAGGTCAGGTGTCCAGGGGAGGGTGGGCCAGACCAGGCCAGGCCAGCACTGTGAGCTTCCCTGGGTGACCACATCCTCCTCCTGAGTGTGTGGGGAATGGGGTCATGGGACATCCCCCCTGGGCAGGAGCCAAGTGTGTGGGGGGGTTATATTCCTGCTGTTCCTGGTGTGTTCACACCTCGGGTAATAAGTGGAGGGTGAAAGGGGACTGCTGGGGTGGCAACCACCACCCTGTACCTTAACCCTGGGACCCCAGGCTATCTTCTCATGTCATCCCTGGGGTTAAGACTGGCCTCCAGCCCCTTCCCTCCTCAGGGTTCATGGTGCTGTCACAGTGTATCTCTCCCCTGTCCTGTCCTAGAGTGAAGAAAATTCTTCCCTCACCCCGGATGCCACCACCATGGTGTGGCCTGTCCCGGCAGGCACCCTGAAGAAGCGGGTGGAATGCCTGCTGCCTGCTGTCCTGGGTGGCGATGGCTCCTACGTCCACATGTTTCTTTTCAGCTACAGGAACTTTCCCAATCCCCAGAAGGTGCTAGACCTGCTTTTCCTCAGGTGAGCACTGTGGCCCTCGATTGAACATTGTCACTCGGCCGCCTCCCAGCTGTGAGCCTTGGGACTGTCACCACACCCCTCTGAGCCTCAGTTTCCTCCTGTGATCAGTGGGGTGTTAACAGGAACAAGCTCCAGTGGGTCCACCATGGAAAGTGCTGCTCCCGATTCCAGCCCTGTGGAAGGTCTGCTGGAGGGGCCACGGTTGTCCTCATTCAGGATTCCTGCCCCCCCTTCAGAAAGTCTCTGTCACCACCTCACTGACCTTGTTGAGTTGGGATTCACTGTTTTCACATTTTTACAGGAAATTTGAGATTCTATCTGCAGGCTTCTGGGTGTATTCAAAACAGAGAGACCAGGGGCTGGCAGAGTGGCTTCAGGTGCACTCAGCTATCTTGGGAGGAGTTGGTTGGGGTTCATTCCTTCAACAAACATATGCCAAGCCACACTATGTGCAGTCACTTTCTGGCCACTGACCATCATCCAATGAACCGAGGAGACTACATTCCCTGCCCTCCTGGGCTTGCATTCTAGTCAGAGGTGAGACAGTCACAGCAGACATGAGAAGCAGGTAGTGCCAAAATATGGTAGACGTGACACTCTACTGGCCTCCTCTACGTACAGAAGCATCCTTTCTCATTGTCATGGGGATGGCGAATCCCTGGAGTATCTATAATGGTAAGTGGGGTTTGGATGCAGATGGAGGGGATTCCATCTCCACAGAACTGTGTGTGGTCTGTGGGGGCCTGTGGATGGGGTGGCTGGCCGAACTCTGGATCCCACACATCTTATGATTCCTGCTACAGGGCTCAGGGCTCAGGGCTTTCCCCGCAGGAAAAGAAGTCAAAGATGGGGCCCCAGGCACTGTAGGGTGTGCGAGAGGCTGGAGAGCAGAGTGAGCCGAGAGAGAATCCATCCCCACCCCTCCTACCAAGGCCTGACCACACCCCCAGAGCCCGTGCTGAGCCAGAGCAGGAGGTGTGCAGAGCATCCCGCTCACACTTAGGGCTGGAGCCTCAATGGGGATGTTCAGGTGGTGCTGGGGGCGCAGAGTGTGTGCAGAGCCAAGATATCAGTATCGGTGGAAAAAAGAGATGCAGATTTTCATGCAGACACTTTAGCAGTACATCGACATGTGAGCTCAAGTTTGGGCTTTTCCAAGGGCCCTGGGTAGGCCAGGGGAGCAGAGCCACCCTCAGTTTCCTCATTTATCAGATAGTGTTTCCTCATTTATCAGATACTCCTGGAAACCCCCTTTGTGCCAGTGAGTAATGCCCAGAGCAGACAGCACCCTCCTGGGGTGGACAGGTCTTTCCAGCAGGGACGGGGAAGTGACACAAACAGAGGAGGGTGTCAGCTATCCTTGAAGGAGGGAAATGTGGTCACACCAGTGGTTGAAGGCTCCTCCCATGGAAGCTTTTGCCAGCCCCTCTTTGGTGGCGAGGCCCATCCCTGCCTGGGCTGCCTACTGGGGGTGGACATTGGAGGGGCTGATCTATGGATAGGCAGGGGCAGAGTGTACATGACTGCAGCTCACGCAGTGGAGCCCTGGGAGGGCAGCATAGAGGGATAGGCCAAGCCTCTTATGCTGCTACCCACCTGTCTCCCCCAATGCCATGTCCTCCAACCTTAAGATCTTGCTGGGATTCTTTTCCATTGATTTCCAGGAGCCTCCTGAATTTCATTGTTTGAGGTTTCTGTTGGCCTATGTACACATCAATATGCCGGGTTCAGAGGTGGAGCGAAAGGCTGATCTTCTTCTGGCACAGCTGGAGAAGCTGGAGCACCTGGAGCATAGTGAGGCAGAGACAGAGGGTAAGGAGGAAGAGGGTGATTGCCTGTGAGGGTTTGGGGAGGGGGCTGGGCTGGGCCACACAGAGCAGAGTTTCCAGAAGCAGGCTGGGGACAGGGGCACTGAGTACTCAGAACAATCATGCAGTGTTCTGCAGTGTGGGGAAACTGCCTGAGGCTGGGTCTCTGGACTTGGGCTTCTCAGAAAGACAGTGTCATTGGAAGAGATATCGAAACTCACGTTGGTATTTTCAATTGTTGTCTCTCCAGCTCCAGCTTCCGCCCAGGCTGAACAACTGTCCCAAGAGCTACTGCCGTGTTCAGCTCCAGCTCCAGCTTCAGCTCCAGCTCTACCTCCACTGCCAGAGGCAGAGCAAGAGCAAGATCCAGAGACCACGTCAGAGCAAGAGGTAGAGCAGGAGCAAGATTCAGAGCAAGAAAAAGAGCAGCATCAAGATCCAGAGGCAGAGGAAGAGAAAGAGCAAGAGAATGAGCAGGAGAAAGAGCAAGAGAAAGATCAGTAGCAAGAGCAAGAGAAAGATCCAGAGATAGATCCAGAGCAAGCTGATGTAACTGCTCCCGAAACATCAAAAGAATTAGAAGAAAGGCCAGCACCCCGGGGAGCCCTGGCTCCAGAGCTCCCACAATCATCCTCACCAGTCCCCACTCCAGATCTTTTCTTCCCCTTCCTTGCCACTGTGCTTCTCCTCGTTTTTGTCTGTGTCCTGCATCTCCTCCAATTTTTTCATCTTTTATTTTCAATAATAACCCTTGTATGAAATAAAGTGTTTTTAATATTTTCAAAATTACAATTCAGTGGCATTAAGTACATTTTTAATATGGTGCAACCCTTACCACCTTCTAGTGACTGAACAGCTTCATCTACTCTGTAGCCATTAAGCTGTCATTCCCCATCCCGCCTCTCCCAGTCCCTGACAACCACTCCATTTTCTGTGTGTGTGAATTTTCCTATCGTGGATTGTTCCTATCAGTACAGTTATATGTTATGTGGCCTTTTGTATCTGGCCACATAATATGAGAAAGAACTGATTAATTTTCATTTTATGTTTTTAGTAAGAGGAAAATTACAGAAAAATCAAAGACTCTATGTAGAAACACAAAGCGGGTCTTGGTGGCTTCCAGGCCAGAAAGACTACTAATAGGGTTCCCATGGACCCACATAGGAGTGAGGAGCCAGAACAGCTGCAAAAAAGGAGCCTCTCAGAGGCCAGGGAGTCACCACAAGGGATTGGCATACAACCCATCCCATGGGAAGTGTTTGGAGCATGGGAGGTTGGGGAGACAGGCTCTGTTGGAGAACATTGGGGCATAGTCAGAACAACTGATCTGCCCCTCAATCACCATAGTGACTCAGTGGAGACTGGTCAGGAATACAGATCTGCAGGGGATGCCATTTGCTAAAAAGACTCAGGCCCAGACCAGAGTTTATATCCAACCCCCCCCCCCCAGATCTCACAAGTCCAGGCAGCACATATAAAGTCAACCATTAAGACCTGAGCTGCACAAAAAGGCTTCCCTAGGGAATCAGCAGCAAAGAAACAATTTAGCTCAACTCCAGAGCTCAAGTACTGTTGGCCACAGGAAATAAGCAAAGGAGAACAAATTATTTCCAGTGCAGAGTATAAGTGGTGGGAACAGCAAATAATCCAACACTGAACTGAAAGAAAAAAACAAAATACAACAGACCAAAGACAAACCTTGATATCAACTAGTAAAGGTCTCTCATCACCAAAGAACACTTATAAAACCTAGAAGGACTGGAAGTTCCCTGGGCTGCCAAGCACTGGCTTGCCAAGCCAGGGAAAGGGGAGGGCCAGAGGCCTCAGCCCCTGACACCTTCAGCCAGCCCAGTGATGACCGCTGAACTGCTTCAGGAATTTCCTGGGTTTCTGAGTTATGGCAGTGGGGGGGGGGCAAGGGCTTCAGCCACACCCCTCTGACATCTGCACACAGCCAGGCAATGACCAAGCCACCACTGGAAGCCCCCTGGTCTCCCATGCAGGAATGAGGGGGGTTCCACAGGCTTCAACCATGCCCCTTCCTCCTCTTCTTCCCTCCTCCTCCCACCTTATTTCCTTTCCCTTTCCCCTCCCCAGAACTGCTCTGCAACATGATAGAATGTAAAAAAAAAGTAACATTAAACTTAAATAAATAAATAAAAGGTCTTGATGGGTTTATCATAATTTATATAGTCAGTCCCATATTGATTGACATTTAGGTTCCTTCTGATATTTGCTGTTATAAAATGTTTTAATTAATAACTTTGTATATGCATAATTTTATGTGTGCACAACATATACCTAGAAGTACATTTGTTGCATCACAAATTATATAAAATTATAGTTTTGGTAAACTTTGACAAATTATTCTCCTTAGTTATTGTACCAAATAACATTCTAACCAACAATGTTTTGAG
>NW_007742994.1:35309-35997 GCF_000696425.1 Galeopterus variegatus
TTGACAAATTATTCTCCTTAGTTATTGTACCAAATAACATTCTAACCAACAATGTTTTGAGTATTCCTGGCATCTCAATACAGCATCAGAATGTTATCAAATCTTTGACCTTTTGCCAATCTGTTGGATAAAACCCACTTTCTCCATGTAGTTTTAATTTGCATTTGATCCTATTTTATAACTTGAAAGGCTGTTTATATTGCTTTTTTGGGAACTCTTTGTTATATTATTTATTTACATTTTTCTCTTTGATTGTCTTTTATGTTAATTTTTAGGATCCCTTTATAGATTACAGATATTTATTTGTAATGTGAATTACAATGTTTTCTTTAAATTTGTCAACTCCTTTTTGAGTTTGCTTATGTTGTTTTAATTAATGAATCATTTTAAAACTGTGCACATGATTTCAAAGTTTGTGTAATCATGTATAATGTCTGGATTTTGTTTAAAAANTTTTTGTAATTTTGATCTGCTTCAGGATAAAATTTTTCTCATAAAATTTATATATACATATATTTTTTTTCTGACTGGTAAGGGGATAACCCTTGTCTAGGTGTCGCCTGCACCATGCTCAGCCAGTGAGTGCCCCGGCCATCCCCATATAGGATCTGAACCCGCGGCCTCAGTGCTGCACTCTCCCGAGTGAGCCACGGGTTTGGCCCAAATTTTTATATTTTACTGCTTTTTC
>NW_007742994.1:41627-41922 GCF_000696425.1 Galeopterus variegatus
TGCTTCTCTCATTTCTATCTGCCACATTACCTTGCTTTCCACAGTATCTATTTTCTCATGGGCTCTTTCTTTTTTATCTTTTTATCTATAAAAGGTTTTTATTTTTATTATTTTCTAATTCTGGCTCTGAGGTTTGTCAGCTAATGTTTCATCTTTTATCTCTTTACAAACTTTATTCATAGAAATGATTGCTGCGTTATGCATTAATATTTTTAAAAAATTCATGGCAATTTTTTTTTGTAATTTTGATCTGCTTCAGGATAAAATTTTTCTCATAAAATTTATATATACATAT
>NW_007742995.1:0-315 GCF_000696425.1 Galeopterus variegatus
AAAAATAATCAGTATTAATTATCAAAACAGCCACAAATGCAAAATTATATATTTATCTCTACCTCCTCTCTAAATACATATTCGTGAAAGTGCGTAATCATCCTAAATAGTAGATCCATAATGTGTACTTAGATTATATCCATTTCTAAATTCTGACCTTTATGGATGTTAGCAGAGAAGCAAAAGTCATATCAACTAACAGGAATCTGAGTTAATAAGCATGATGTTGGCTTTTTGCTTTACTATTTTCCAAAGTATTGCTTTTTTCCTTAAGAATTTTATAGTTATGCATTTAAGCCAAAATATTGGTTCCCT
>NW_007742995.1:2419-2851 GCF_000696425.1 Galeopterus variegatus
GTGGGGGAGATTATAAAACCAATTTGGGGGATAATGAGTTTCACATTCACATGGCAGAAGACAGTTGAAACTGTAATAATCTAGAACTCAGAAGTGATGCCAGGACTGGGAAAACAGATTTAGGATTCCTTGTGTAGATTTGAGGACTGAAACTACGGGGAAACGTGAGTTGTCCAAGGTGGAAATTAGATACAGAAAGAAGAAAAGAGCCAAAGTCATGGTCATGGGCCAAGTCCACTCATAGGCAACCAGAAGATGAAGCAGCAAATGAGGCGAAGATAAAAATCTCTGAGAAGAGACAGTGGCTTGATATGGAGAGTCCAGAATTGATGAGTCATCAACCCAAGATAGTCATATAAATTTAGTATTTATATATCTCTACAAGTCTTAATAATTAATTTTTTTCTCTGCTGCTTATTTGTACCATTGTGA
>NW_007742995.1:5012-5298 GCF_000696425.1 Galeopterus variegatus
TCTGACATAAACTGCATTACTTCCGAATTTGTCTACAAGGAAAAAGTCATATTTTTTCAGGAAATAATTAAATCTTCCTTTCAATGCATACTTTTAAAAGGGTATGAGTAACACATACACTAAAATAATTCAAGAGTAAAACTTTGTGTAATGTGTGCCACTATAAACAATAGTTAAATATTAAGACTGTGTCTTTTATGAGATTGATATAGTTCTTTTCTAAGTTATCATTAATATAAACTGTGTCAGTGTGTCAGAAAACCTGTAATTGTTGTATTCAAGGATT
>NW_007742995.1:7474-8220 GCF_000696425.1 Galeopterus variegatus
TTATACCTTTGTTTTAGATTAGTCTTAAATACACAGAAAATTACAAAGATAGTACAAAGTTCCCATATTCCACACAAGCAGTTTTCCCTATTTTTACATCTTCCATTAGTCATGAATAATAAACCAATATTGATACACTGTCAATCACTAAAGTCCATACTTTATTCAGATGTCCTTCATTTTTTACCTAGTGTCTTTTTTCTCTTCCAGGATCCTATTCAGGATACCACATNGTCCTTCATTTTTTACCTAGTGTCTTTTTTCTCTTCCAGGATCCTATTCAGGATACCACATAACAATTTAGTTGTCATATTTCCTTAGTTTCTCTTGGCTGTGACAATTTCTCAGGCTATTCCTGTTTTTGATCATCTTTTCAATTTTGGCGAGAACTGGTCATGTATTTTGCAAAATGTGCCTCAAAATTGGGAGTTGTCTGATGTTTTCCNAGTGAGCCACGGGTTCAACCCAACGATTTTATTGTCTTTTTTAAAAAAAATATTGGGCTGAACCCCTGGCTCACTCAGGAGAGTGCGGCGCTGGGAGCGCCAAGGCTGTGGGTTCGGATCCTATATAGGGATGGCCAGTGTGCCCACTGGCTGAGCACGGTGCGAGCGACATCATCCCAAGGGTTACGATCCCCTTACCGGTCACACACACACACACACAAAAATTATTGTGAACATCATGATAATGAACTTCAACAGCTAGAAATGATAGTAAAAGCTTCCTTGGGCTTCAGTGGGCCT
>NW_007742995.1:13937-14267 GCF_000696425.1 Galeopterus variegatus
CTTGGAGTCGATTAGAATAATGGATTATACTCGCCTGGGAAAATTCTGGAGGGTTATTATTTGACTCTGAGTCTACTGAAGAAAAGGCAGCGAAGAAAGGTAAGAAACAGTGCGTGAGGTTCATACGGCAGAAGCCCCCAAGTCCCTTCGTGTCTGCGGTCCTGTTGTGCCTCTGACATTGTTCTCTGTGGCTTCTTGAGATCTGATAGCAGGATATTCTGTCTCAGGGAATCACTGTATTCAAAAACAATTATTTTTTTTTTTAACCTTTTTTATTTTTATTTTTTCGTGTCCGGCAGCAGATCGCAACCCTCAGTGTCGCGCCCATAC
>NW_007742995.1:19865-20089 GCF_000696425.1 Galeopterus variegatus
CAAGTTAAAAGAGTTAAGACTCTGACTTTTCTAAAACTATGTCTAGGTCATTTTCCCAACAAAGTTGCATTAAGTTGCTTTGCTTTAGCATTACTAGGGTTTTGTTGCAAATATGCATCAGATCTGTGAGTAAAACAGGGAGATAAACAGTAATATTGTACTACTCTTTCATTATAGCCTTATCTTTCTTTTTCAAACTTAAGGCCTCTTCCTTTTTATCCCTT
>NW_007742996.1:0-2320 GCF_000696425.1 Galeopterus variegatus
TAAAAGAAGGAGACCACAGAGACGTGAGAGTCACACGTGGAAAACTCTTTATACTTGCTTGTGGTATAGGACATATTCATTATGGAGAAGACAATCCTAGAGTAAGAGAAGAGGATCCCTGTGATGGGAAACACACCCAGCAGTGCAGTCATCACAAACACAAAGAGGTTATTGATAAGGGTATCACAGCAGGCCTCCTTGAGAAGCTGAGTGAGTTCACAGAACAAATGTGGAATCTCAGTGTCTGTAGAGATGGTCAGCAACATCATCAGTAGAATGTGAGCCAGGGCTACCCAGAAAATGATGAACCAAGACATCACAACCAACAGGACGCAGAGGTGGGGGTTCCTGATGACACTGCAGTTCAAGGGGTGGCAGATGGCCACATATCAGTCATCAGGTATCACAGTCAAGAGGAAATTATCTATTCCAGCAAAAATATTAAAAACATTCACCTGTGTGAGGCACCATGTTTAGGAGATGCCTTTGTTCTGTGTATGGGTGTTCACCAGCATCTTTGGGACCATGGTGGAGGTAACACAGATGTCAGTGAAGGACAGGTTTGAGAGGAAGAAGTACATGGGGTGTGGATGTGGGAGTCAGAGGTGACAGCCAGGATGATGATCAGGTTCCTGAGTGCAGTGACCCCGTACACGGACATTAACAGTGCAAAGAGAAGGGGCTGGAGGTTAGAATGCTCTGAGAATCCCAATAGTAGGAATTCTGATAGTTCTGTTTGGTTTTCTGCTCCCATGCAGCTGGGGTGTCTGCCTGGGAAGGAGGCAGAAGCAGCATTCAATGAACAGGCAACTGACACCTCAGCTAGTGGTCACTTCACAATGTCACCCTTGGATGAGTGTCCTTCACTCTCTGTTGAGTTCTTCCATTGACAGTAATTCACTCAGCCATGTGGTAGTCTAATTACGTTTTACATATGTAAACTCATTCTGACTTTCTTTAATTAAGGATAGATCTCTTTTTGTTATCTGCTGGCTTCTTTTAATACTCCTGTTTGTGTACTGCCCAGTCCCTTCCCCTTCAACCAAATAAGTAAATGCTACTTATATTATAATCTATGGACATAAATTAATGTCTTCTTTGATATGAACCTCCCAAAATAATGTAAGATATTTTATGTTTTCCCCTTGGTGATCACTATGCTTCCATTATCATACAATAGTGACTAAGACATGGATTTTTAANTGGAGCAAGGTAACACTAACCAATAAAACAGCCAAAAGGAAAAAGCAAAGGAAGGAAGGGGGCAATGAGGGAAGGAAGAAAAAACAAGGAGAAAAAGGGGAAGGAGGTGGACAGACAGAATGAAAGAAGGAAGGAAAAATCAAGGATCATAAAGAATGAAGCAACATTTCAGAGTTATCCTAGACAGAATATCACTATGAATTTTATAAGGCAAGCAACATTCAAACTAGATTCCACATCTTGTGTTTAAAATTAAGTCATCGTTCTTACAAAAACTGGCGTATCAAATTAGGAGCGTGATCTCCATGTCAGGCTGCCAGGGTGACTTCATTTCAAATCATTCTCAGTCTTTTCCTTCGAGAAATGGAGTAAAAGAGAGGAAATATCTCAAATAACTATTTTCAGGATTAAAGTCATATGTATAAAGCAACATGCACAGTCCTAATATTGTAAGCACTTTATGATGACAATTGTTTGGTTTTTATTCCATTTCCTCCAGGGATAACAAGAAAACAATCAAATTAAGGCAAAGAATGCCAACATTCAAGAGTACCATTTTTGTGGTAATGATGTAGGATGTGATATAACAAGTGCTTTAAATATCAAACCAGAAAGTCAGGAATGGCTGTCAAAATGGTTACCAGAGATGGAACTTTAAGGACAATGAAGAGGGAACAAAAACTTAAAAGAAATTACTGAGAAAGTTGTTGAGAAGAAACAAATACAAAAACATATAAAAACAAATTCTTAGGTGCATTGGGAATAAGAAATTAAGCTTGTCTTATACAGGAGAACAAGAGGCAGAATATTTAAATTCACAAGATTTCTTTTAGGGTCTTAAAATGTCTACTTGTATCTAGCCCAGTGATCAATCACAGACAAGTAGCTGTTCTGCTGAGGAGTCTTCCCAGGGGCCCCTTCACAGCCTTGTTCTTCACGCTGTAGATGAAGGGGTTCAGCATGGGGGTGACCACAGTGTACATCACTGAGGCAATTGAGCTACTCTGGGTAGATCGGGTCACAGCGTAACTGAGGTATTCCACAAACCTTTTCCCGTAAAAGAAGGAGACCACAGAGACGTGAGAGTCACACGTGGAAAACTCTTTATACTTGCTTG
>NW_007742996.1:4050-5435 GCF_000696425.1 Galeopterus variegatus
GAGAGTTAACTCTCTATGCCCTATTTCTTTCTAAAAAGATACTTATTACTGTTACCTCCTTCTTGAGGTTTAAAAATGCCGTGGTGCACTGTAGACATTCCAATAAATGATAGCTGTTCTTATTACTGTTATTATTATTAAACTTCAAAAATTATAAAATATTGTAAGATGTTAGGATTATAATTTTTTCAAGCCACAGTTTAGAGCCATTATGTAGAAAATTGTTTCTTTTTTTTTCTTTTCTTTTTCTCCTCAATATACATTGTAATTGATTTTCATGCCCCTTACCCATTCCTGTCCACCCCCTACCTTCCCCCCATACCATATCTGTTCACTAGACTTAAATAGTTCAAGGAATTTTTGTGGTTATTCTATCTTCTCTCCCCTCCCCACCCTTGACTTGTTTGTGTGTTTATTTATTTATTTTTAGCTCCCACACATAAGTAAGAACATGTGGTATTTCCCTTTCTGTGCCTGACTTGTTTCACTTAATAAAATTTTCTGTGAGTCCATTCATGCTGTTTCAAATGGTAGTATTTAGTTCTTTTTTATGGCAGAGTAGTATTCCATTGTGTAGATGTACCACAGTTTCCTTATCCAGTCATCAGATGATGGACATCTGGGCTGGTTCCAACTCTTGGCTGTTGTAAATAGGGCTGCAATAAACATTAGAGTACAGACATTTAGAAGAGATTAACTAAGAAAATGATTTCTTGAGTCAGACTTCCTGGAATAAAATTTTATTTTGCCAATATCTTGCTGTGTGTGGCTGAGAAAGTTATTAAATACTCTTACCTCCAGATCATTCACCTCCGTAGTAGGAGTAGTAAATATTCCCCACATGGTGGAATCAAAGAGTGAAATTAAATGAGATGATGCATGTCATTTTTCTACTGTGCTTTCTGAGACATACAATGGGCCTTTCATAAATAAAACTTCTGTTCTTAATATCACCATGAGTGTCTTGAATAGATATCATTTACCGATATCCTCCTTAAAAGGGACAGCCATCAAGATGACGTTCCCTGATTCTTACAAATACAACAGGTCAGTTACCTCTTTGGGCCACCAAACAACACTCCTAATTAATGAAGATCCATATGGCTGCTTCTTACACAGAAGACATGTAGGGTGAATTCTTCTAAGAAATGGCAAAAATATGAGGACTGCATACATAAGAGAAGGGGAAAGAAGAGCACACAAACGTGAAAATCAAATACAAGGTGTGTGTGAGAGAGTGTGGTCATGTGCACATGCTGTTGAGTGGGGACATAAAATCAGCAGAGTTAATTATCAAAACATATAGTTGACAGATTTGGCAAAAAATGTTCAGAGAACTATAAATGAAATCCATCTTAAAAATTAAAAGGCAAATCTGAGATTTG
>NW_007742996.1:6238-20087 GCF_000696425.1 Galeopterus variegatus
AAGCCCTTTGCCTTAGCTAATATCTAATTTTTATTCCATTTTTTTTTCCAGGGAAAAACAAGACCAAAAGCAAAGTAAGGTAACGAATACCAACGTTCCAGAAGATGATCAGGAGAGACCATGGCAGCACTTGGTATGAAAACGACTTTAAATCTCAAGTTAGAATTCTTAGGCAAGGCTGTAAGAAAACTTACCAAAAAAGAAAATTTTAGGACACTGTATAGGATGAATATGCACAAAGGAATCACAAAGGGAGTGGCTGAGGAGGAAGTAATAGAAAAACAAAGAGCAGAGTAGGGGTGCTTAAAATAAAAATGTAACATATATGTTTTAGGAGCGAGTACCAGCCAGAAAATTTAAATACATAACATCTCCTTCTGGGACCCACAATGATAACTTGGTTCTGAGATCAGTGATGCTTCACAGACAAGAGGCTACTCTGCTGAGGAGTCTCCCCAAGGCCCCCTTCACATCCTTGTTCCTCAGGCTGTAGATGAAGGGGTTCAGCATGGGGGTGACCACAGTGTACATCACAGAGGCAATTGAGCTACTCTGGGAAGAATGGGTCACAGCAGAAGTTAGGTAGACCCCAAGTCCAGTTCCACAAAACAAGGAGACCACGGAGATGTGAGACCCACAGGTGGAAAATGCTTTATACTTGCCTGCAGTGGAGGAGATTCGCATTAAAGAGGAGACAATCCTAGAGTAAGAAAAGAGGATCCCTGTGACGGGAAACGCACCCACCAGTGCAGTTGCCACATACAAAAAGATGTAATTAATGAGGGTATCAGAGTGGGCCACTTTGAGTAGCTCAGCAAAGTCACAGAAGAAATGTGGAATCTCAGTGCCTGGAGAGAAGGTCAGCCTCATCATCAGAACAATGTGAACCAGGGCAACCCAGAAAATGAGGAACCAAGACATCAGAACCAACAGGACGCAGTGGTGGGGGTTCATGATGACTGTGTAGTGCAGGGGGTGGCAGATGGCCACATACCGGTCATAGGCCATCACAGTCAGAAGGAAATTATCCAGTCCAGAAAACATCATAATAAAATACATCTGAGTGAGGCACCCTATATAGGAGATGCCTTTGCTGTGTACCTGGATGTTCACCAGCAGCTTTGGGACCGTGGTGGAGCTGAAACAGATGTCAGCAAAGGACAGGTTGGAGAGGAAGAAGTACATGGGGGTGTGGAGGTGGGAGTCTGAGCTGATGGCCAGGATGATGAGCAGGTTCCCAAGCAACGTGATCAGGTACATTGACAGGAACAGTCCAAAGAGAAGGGCCTGAAGTTCAGGATCCTCTGAGAAGCCCAGGAGGAGGAATTCTGATATTTCTGTGTGGTTTTCTCCTTCCATGTAGCTGGGTGTCTGTTGGGGAAGGAGGCAAAGCAACATTCGATGAACAGGTAACTGACACGTTAGCTAATGATCACGTTATAATGTCACCATTGTATGAACATCCTTGACCCTCTATTGATTCCTTCCATTGATAATGATTTGATTAGCCTGATTGTGTCCTATTTTCATTTTAAAAGTGTATAATCATTCAGACTTTCTTTAATTTAAAGGAAATCACTCTCTTTTCTTCATCTACTCACTACTCTTAATTGTCCTGTTTGACTCTACAGACATAAACAAATTTCTTCTTTGATATGACCTTTCCAAAATACATGAAGACACTTCATGTCTTTTCCTTGATAATTCCCATACTTTCTCTGTTTTACTAGCTCTAAGGTAGTAATAAACACAAGGATTTTCAAGTTAGACAACATTTGTTCTGTGACCTGTTTCTTCCTAGGTATGTGAAGGTTAAGTCTCAGTGCTTTATATTTTTCTTTCTAAATGTGTAAGCTTTGGAGTCTCAGCAAATGAAAGCTGTCATTATTAATGTTATTAAATTTAACCTTTTATGATAATTATTTCAGATATATAACTCTTCCAACGTATAGTCTAGAGCTATGATTTAGAAAACAGGTTCTTGGGTCAGACTTCCTGGAATAGAACTTTGATCCAAAAGCTTACTGCTGCATGACCTTGTGCAAGTTATTTAAACTCTATTAGTAGTGAAGTCAAATGAGCTGAGGCATGTGATTTTTCTACTGTGGTTCCTATGACATTTAACGGACATACAATAAATGTGAACTTTTGTTCTTAATATCACAATAGACATGTCTTTCATGACTACCATTAATCAATATCCCTTATTAAATGGGGCAGCAATCAAAGGGGGAATACTGATCATTATGAATACAACAGATCTGTTACCTCTTTGAACTGTCATACAGCACTTCGAATTAACAAAGATCCCTATGGCACTTTCTTTCTCAGAATGCCTGCTGGGTGAAGTATTCCAAGAAGAGAAAAAAGCATGTGGACTTCATTCATGAAAAGAAGAAACAAAAATACACCACCATTAATATAATAACTACAGGTATGTGAGAGTGTGTGCTCATGGGTCCACAGTGTGAAGTGCAAATGTATTGTTCTAAAATCAATAGCTAATTATCAAAATAGTTGTGATGGATTTGATTAAAAATATTCAGGACTTATCTAAATGAAATCATCCTAAGCAAATTAAAAAGCCAATTTTAAACGCAATGTTGCCATTCTCTATAATAGAAAGGGGATCACTATTATTAGTACTAGTGAATGTTAATTAAAGACAAAATGTAATCATACAGAAGCAATTTAATGTTGGAATATGAATATTTGAGTTGAGACAGGAAGAATTGGTCATTGTTAATCAGGGGAAGTGAAAAAATCTATAAACATTCCAGACTGAAAGAACAGAATGCTAATCTGCATATGGCTCAGTGATCTTGGTGATGGAGAGGACTAGAGAGGCCAGAGGTGGAGGGTCAGGAGGGACAGAGTGTGTGAGCCCCACAGCAGAGCCTGTTGTACTCTTTCTTGATGTGTCCCTCATGTTGATTAATTTACGTTTACTTATGGATCTGAGATTGTGACTGTTTTTTTCTCATCACTTTTCTTTCCAGGGACTTAGAGGGTGTATGCCACAGAGAAGGTGTTCAACTAATACAAATGTTTGGTGTAAAAGATAGTCTGTGACCACAAGTGACAACTAGAACACAAAAGGGAAATTTTCAAGCACATCACCTGCCTGAATATAGACAATCAATTGGATAGTAAAATTAAATGAAATACATTTTAATCTATTTTTAAAGGAATAATATGTGATGAACTAGTAATACCTATTCTAGCAAAGAAAAGTTGGTTTAATATTGGGATATTTGTCTACACAGTTCATCACAAGAAGAGGTCAATGAAGAGAAATCATAACCACAATCACAATACAACAAAATGCACTTAAAATTCAAGAGCTAGGACTGTGGTTAGCCAACTCCAAAAAGATTCTCAGGACATGTAGAAATCAGAGGTACCTTCTTAACCCAATAAAGAATGGTTGTATGAAAACCACAGCCAAGAGTTTATTTTACATTAAAATAGAACATTTGTGTACAATTCATGAATAGGCCAAGGCAGGCTACTCCAACATTCACCTTTTGTTATTCTCCTGAACATTAAAATTGATTATTCATACAAAAAAAGGACATTGGCCTGTGAACCAAACATCAGAAATAATTATATTATTTGTATTATATTGTGGACTTTTAAGTAAAAAACTAACAACAACAATATTATAGAACTATTCGGTGATATCAATAAGTCTGATCTGCAGCCAAAATAGTTAGGTGAATTATAAAAGAAAATCCGATTCCATTAGGAAGAAACTAGAGAGTACCTCATGCATAGTAGATCTTCAGTGAGCAGTTAATAAATAAACAATGAAATACAGGAAATCTAACAGCAATCTACAATGGTTGGGAGAGAGTGAAGAAAATTTGGAAAAGACATTCTAAAAATACCACATTCCAAGAATGGCCATTTCTTAGTCTTGTTATAGACAGATATTCTAGAAAGAAAGAAAGAGAGAAGAAAGAAAGAATGCAGGGAAGAAAGAAAGAGAGAGACAGAAAGAAAGAGAGATGAACAATGAGATCTGGGAAAGTTTCCTTCTGGCAGAAAGCAAAGTCCCTTCAAGGTACAGGGACTTCACCTTCTTAGACTAAATAAATAAATATGGGACTGACCCAGGCTCATTATTCTAGATGTTAAGGCCAGTACCCACTGTCCTCTTTTTGTCTTACCACACACACCAGACCTCACTGGGACACACTGACACTCTGTGACTGTTATCACAGAAGCTTTGTCTTCTCCATGAACTGTCTCTGATAAACCCTTTAGGTTTTCAGCAAGGCTGCATCAGAGAATATCAGGTAGGGGCAGCGGGGACTTGTTTAAAGTCTCTAGTGTCCCATGGGTTGAATTCTCAAAGCTCCCTTATTAAGGGAATGTTCTATTGTGTTTCCACTCTCCAAATGATTGAGCCGCATGTGGTACAAAGAAAATATCAGAATGGATGTTTTTTGAGTATGTTTTGTGTCTATAGAAGCAGTCGTAGCCATAGTAAGAAAGAGATCAAGTTAATATTAACCAGTAAAACAGCCAAAGGAAAAAGAAACAGTGCAAGGAGGGAATGAAGGAAGTAAAAAGGAAAGGAAGGAGGGAAATAAGAAAGGAAATAAGAAAAAAAGAAAGGAAGGTAGGGAAGGAGGAAGGAAGGAACATGAAGAATGAAATAACATCTAGAGATATCCTAGGCAGTATATTACATTGAACCACACAAATCAACCAGAGTTAATATTCAGATTCCAGTATTAATTTAAAATCACATCACATTCTTATGAAAGTTAGGAGTGTGAGCTCACTGCCAGGTTAGAATGTTACAGTCCACATCAATGTCAGTCTCTTCCTTTGTGAAATGGGCTGATTCAGAGAAAATATTTCAAAGAAATTTTTTAAGGGTTAAATAATTTCATGTATGTAAAGCAACAAACACAGTGCTGATATGGTAAGCACTTTGACTTTAGTATTTTATAAATTTAATTCCAGTGATTCCAGTGAAAAACAAAACCACAACTAAACTAAGGTGAAGAAAATCTATGTTTGACAGGATAATTTGGGGAAAGACCATGACAGCACTTGACATTACTAGTGCCTTCAATCTGAAGATTGAATTTTTAGGCATGGCTTTAAAATAACTTAAAATGGTGGAACTTAAGGAGAGTGTGTGGATATACACTCATAAAGCAATTACTGAGGGAGTTTTTCAGACAACTAATAGAAAAATAAATCAAAGCAAAGTCATGGGTGATTTGTGAATAGAAATGAAGCATGTCTTATGGGGAAGAACAGGAGCCAGAGTATTTAAATTCACAAAGTGGCCTTAGGATCCCAGATGTGCATCTTGTTCTGAGGCCAGTGATGCTTCACAGACAAGAAGCAGCTCTGCTGAGGAGTCTTCCAAGGCCCCCCTTCACATCCTTATTCTCAGGCTGTAGATGAAGGGGTTCAGCATGGAGGTGAACACAGTGTACATCACCGACGTGATTGAGCTACTCTGTGAAGAACGGGTCATAGCAGAACTGAGATAAACCCCAAGTCCAGTTCCATAATACAAGGAGACCACAGAGATGTGAGACCCACAAGTGGAAAATGCTTTAAACAAGTCTGCAGTGGAGGACATTTACATTAAGGATGAGACTATCCTAGAGTAAGAGAAGAGGATCTCTGTGATGGAAAACACACTCAGCAGTGCAGTTGCTACATACAAGAAGACATAATTGATGAGGGTATCAGAGTGGGCCATCTTGAGAATCTGAGCAAAGTCACAGAAGAAATGTGGAATCTCAGTGCCTGTAGAGAAGGTCAGCCTAATCATCAGTAGAATATGAACCTGGGTGACCCATAGAATGATGACCCAAGACATGAACCAACAGGGCACAGAGGCGAGGGTTCATGATGACCGTATAATGCAGGGAGTGGCAGATGGCCATGTAATGGTCATAGGCCATTTCAGTCAGAAGGAAATTATCCAGTCCAGAAAACATCATGATAAAATATATCTGACTGAGGTACAATATGTAGGAGATGTCTTTGCTGTGTACCTGGATGTTTACCGGCATCTTTGGGACCATGGTGTAGGTTAAACAGATGTCAACACAGGACAGGATGGAGAGGATGAAGTACATGGGGGTGTGGAGGTGGGAGTCAGAGCTGATGGTCAGGATGATGAGCTGGTTGCTGAGCACTATGGTGTAGGTTAAACAGATGTCAACACAGGACAGGATGGAGAGGATGAAGTACGTGGGGGTGTGGAGGTGGGAGTCAGAGCTGATGGTCAGGATGATGAGCTGGTTGCTGAGCACTGTGACCAGGTACATGAACTGGAACAGTCCAAAGAGAAGGGGCTGCAGTTCAGGATCCTCTGAGAGGCCCAAAAGGAGAAATTCTGATTGTTCTGTGTGGTTTTCTGCTTCTATGTAGCTCATGTGTCTGTTGGTGAATGACAAAAATCAATGTTCAATGAAGAGCCAACTGATTCCTCAGCTGGTCATCACTTTACAATGTCTCCCTTGGATGAACGTCCTTCAACCACTATTAAGACCTTCTACTGACAGTGACTCACTCAGTCAACTGGTTTACTGTTTTCGTTTTAAACGTATGTAATTGCTCACACTTTAAAAATGTAATTGAAATGTATCTCTTTTTATCATCTACCAATTAGTTTTAATAACTGTATTTGAATCTATGGACAGAGACCAATTTCTTTTATGATACAATCCTTCCAAAATAATTAGAGACATTTTATGTGTTTTCCTTGATAATCTCCATACTTCCTTTTTCTTCCTAATAGCTCTACAGTAGTGATTAAGACATGAATTTTTAACTCATACAACCGTTATTGCGTGACCTGATGCTTCTTCGTGATGTGACAATTAATTCTTAGTGCCTTATTTGTATCCCTAAATATGCGGTTAACAGTGTTACATTGTTGTGAGGTTTAAAAAGAAGAATAATGTAAGAAAGTAGTAGTTGTGAGGGAAAGTCTTCAGACTACAATGCAGATCTGATATCTGTGAAATGACTGGGAGACAAAGGGAGTGTAAGGTATGGAGAGTCTCAGATCGTAGTGCAGTGATACCAAAGTTTTATCCAGACTGATTGGTTGTCCTTCGATAAAGACACCCATAGGAGGAATTATACATCCTCCATGGCTGAGCATGCACTAGTATCCATTCCATGTTTAGTTCATGGTTGGTACTGCCCAAGGGGAACATAGACTCAGCAAGGACAAACTGGTGGATCCAGTCAAATGATGGTTCGTATAACTTCGTATAATCTATGCCATACGAAGTTATTACGTAAAACTGTAATTGAAATGTATCTCTTTTTATCATCTACCAATTAGTTTTAATAACTGTATTTGAATCTATGGACAGAGACCAATTTCTTTTATGATACAATCCTTCCAAAATAATTAGAGACATTTTATGTGTTTTCCTTGATAATCTCCATACTTCCTTTTTCTTCCTAATAGCTCTACAGTAGTGATTAAGACATGAATTTTTAACTCATACAACCGTTATTGCGTGACCTGATGCTTCTTCGTGATGTGACAATTAATTCTTAGTGCCTTATTTGTATCCCTAAATATGCGGTTAACAGTGTTACATTGTTGTGAGGTTTAAAAACTCCTTTTTCACACTTGGAATCTCATTAAATAATAGATGTCACTATCATTATTATTAAACTCTTACTTTTATGATAATTAAAATTACTTTGAACATATCTCTCTCCCAAGGTACGATGTAGACCTCTGATTTGGATAATAGGTTCTCGAGTCAAATTTCCTGTAAAAGAATTTTGGTTCACTGACTTATTGCTGTGTGACCTTGAGAAAGTAATTTAAGGTCTCTTAGTTGCAGATTCTTCACCTTAGTATTCCTTACATGGTAGAATTGAAGAGTGAATCAAATGAGACAGTGCATGGGATTTGGGATTTTTCTGCTGTGGTTTCCATGACATATAATGGGTATTTAATAAAGATGAACTCCTATTCTTTACATCACAATAAATTTGTATGACATGACTATCATTTACCAATATCCCCCTTAAATGGTGGAGCCGACCAGGTTGGAATTTTGATCATTATAGATATAACAGGTTTGTTACCTCTTTGGATCTCCAAAAGGCACTTCTAGTTAATGAAGATCCCTATCGCTCCTTTTTTCAGAGAATGCCTGCCAGGTGAATTCTTCCAAGGGGAAAAAGCATGTCGAATACATACATAGGAGAAGAAAACAAAAGCACACAACCATTAAAATAATATTCATGGGGTTCTTGAGAGTGTGTGCTCATGTGTGCATGCTCTTGAGTGGGGATATATCGTATTCACATCAGCAGAGTTAATTGCCAGAGTATATAATTGATCAATCTGATTAAAATTATTGAAAGCTTATATAAATCAAATCATCCTAGAAAGATTAAAATGCAAATTTCAGATTTAAAAATACATATTTACAATCTCCATGGTAGAAAAAGTGTCAGTATTATTAATGCCTACAGAATGTTAATTAATTAAAGACAGAAAAATTCAGAGAGGACCAATTTAGTATGGGAATTTATTTAGGTGAGACTTTTGTAAAATACAGCTGACGGAGGAAGGACAGGTCATTGTTAGTCGGGGTAAGTGAGCAAAGAATGAATATTCTAGGCTGAGGAGCAGAATGCAAATTTACATATGGCTCAGTGAGCTTGTTAAGGAGAGGATTTGGGAGGCCAGTGTGATGGAGAGAAGAGATAAAGGGCCCAAGAGACAAAGGGTGTGAGCCTTACAGTAGAGCATCCTGTACTCCTCCTCGATGTACCTGTCATGTTAGTGTCTTTATTCTTATTTGTGGGTCTGTGGTTGTGTCTGCATTGTGGAGAGAAGAGATAAAGGGCCCAAGAGACAAAGGGTGTGAGCCTTACAGTAGAGCATCCTGTACTCCTCCTTGATGTACCTGTCATGTTAGTGTCTTTATTCTTATTTGTGGGTCTGTGGTTGTGTCTGCATTGTCTCATATTTCTTTCCCAAGAGTTAAATGGTACCTATCACATAGTAGGTGCTATACAAATACAAATGTTAGATGTATAATAAAGTTTGAGACCAAAAGTGAGAACTATGGCACAAAAAAGAAATCGTCAAGCTCATCACATTTCTAAATACAGACATGAAATTGAATGGTAAGGTTAAATAAAATGCATTCTCATCAATTTTAAAAGAATAATATGTGAGGAACAAGTAATAAATATTCTAGGTATGGAAAGATGGCTTAGTACTAGAATGCTTTTAAACCTATTTTTTCATAAAAATAGGTGAATAAAGAGAAATAAATACAATTACAATACCAAAAATGCACTTGGAAAATTTAACAGTAATTACTGTGATTAGGAGCTAGGGCAGAGACACTCAGGATGTGAGGAAATCAAGAACAATATCCTCATCTGATAAAGAATGGATGCATGATATCCACAATGAATAGAATATTCTACATTACAGTTCTATGACATTCACATTAATTCATAAATAGGCCAAGTCATTCTACTCCAACTCCAATCACTTGATATTCTCCTGAACATTGAAGGAGTTTGCTAAAATGAGAAGGGGATATTGGCCTGGGTATCAAGCTTCAGAAATTATTAGGGCTTTTCCTCAATGGAAGTCTTTACTCATTATTGGTCTGTTAAGGTATTATATTTATTCATGTTTCAATCCTGGTAGCTTTCATGTGTCCAATAATTTGTTCACTTAAGTTTTCCATTATGTAGTTAGTTTTTCAGAATAGTCCCTAATGATTTTTGCTATCTCTGTGGTATCCATTCTAATGGGTTTTGTTTATTTCAGCCTCCTCTCTTTTTTACATTTGTCTAGCTAAAGGTTTGTTGATTTTGTTTATATTTTCAGAAGACCAACTCTTTATTTTGTTGAGTATTCACATTGTTATTATATATTATTTACATCTGCTCTGATTTTTATTATTTCTTTCCTTGTATTCATTTCGCAAATGGTTTCTTCTTTTTTTTAAAAAAGAATTTACTTTATTTTGTCAATATACAATGTGGTTGATTACCGTGGCCCATTACTGAAACCTCCCTCCCGCCTGCCACTCCCGCTCCCTCCCAACAATGTCCTGTTTGCTTGTTGTATCAACTTCAAGGAATTGTAATTGTTGTGCCTTCTTCTCTCCCCACCCCCCAGATTGGTTGTGTATTTATTTATTTATTTTTTTAGCTCCCACAAATAAGTGAGAACATGTGATATTTCTCTTTCTGTGCCTGACTTGCTTCACTTAATATAATTCTCTCTAGGTCCATCCATGTCATTGCAAATGGCAGTATTTCATTCTTTTTTATAGCAGAGTAGTATTCCATTGTGCAGATATACCACATTTTGGTTTCTTCTTATTTTGCTAATTCATTAAGGAGTAATGTTAGCTTGTTTATGTGATCTCTTTCTCCTTTTTTAATGTAGGTGTTTATTACTATGAACTATTCGCTTAGCATGGCTTTGCTGGGTTCTCTAGATTCTGATATATTTTGTTTCCATTTTCTTTTGTCTCATGAAATATTTAAATTTCCTCCTTAATTATTTCATTGATGTATTGGTTGTTAGGAGCATGTTGTTTAATTTTCATGTATTTTTACATTTCCTTGGTTTCTCTTGGCATTGATTTCTAGTTTTATTTCATTGTGGTCAGAAAAGACACTTCATATAACTTAGATTTTTAAAAATTTGTTGAGACTTGTTTTGTGTTCAATATATTGTCTATTCTGAAATATTCACCATGCTTTGGAGAAGAATATATACTCTGTAAATGTTGGATGGAATGTTCTGTAGATGTCTATATGGTTCATTTGGTCTAGAGTGCAATGAAACTTCAATGTTTGTAGATTTTTCTGCTTGGGTTATCTGTTGAGAGTGAAGTATTAGGGACCCCTAGTAATGTCTATATGGTTCATTTGGTCTAGAGTGCAATGAAACTTTAATGTTTGTAGATTTTTCTGCTTGGGTTATCTGTTGAGAGTGAAGTATTAGGGACCCCTAGTATTACTGCATTGTGGTCTATAGCTCCCTTTAGATCTATTAATATTTGCTTTATATTTTCAGCTTCTCCAGGGTTTGGTGCATATATATTTACAATTCTTATATCCTTTTGCTAAATTGACCACTTTATCATTTTATAACCACCTTCTTTGCCCCCTTTTTGCTGTTTTTGATTTAAGGTCTATTTTATCTGATATGAGTATAGCTACTCCTGCTCTTTTTTGGTTTTCATTTGGATGGAATATGTTTTTCCATCCCTTCACTTTTAGTTTATATATGTTCTTATAGGTGAACTGATTTTCCTGTAGACAGCATACAGTTGGGTCTTGGTATTTTTATCCATTTAGCCACACTGTTTTTTGATTAGAAGATTTAATACATTTGCAGTTAAGGTAATTACTGATAGGTAAAAATTTGCTCCTGCCATTATATTACTTGTTTCTAGTTTTTTTGTAGCTCATTTTATTCCTTCTCTTACTTTGTGTGTGTGTCTGTGTATAAGTGGTTTCTATATTAGTACATTTTGATTTCTTGCTTTTTATTTTTAGTGTATTTATTTAGTGTATTTATTATAGGTTTTTGCTTCATGGTTGCCAAAGCTTACAAAATCATCTTATGGCAAGTTGTTTAAAACTGATAACTATTTACCTTTGATCTCAATCAGAACATAAACAACAAAAAACTCTTCACATCGACTCCATTCCCCCCTCACATTTTACATCTTTTTATATTGCTTGTCCTTGAAAAAGTGATGTAGTTACAAGGATTGTGGGAAGGTGGCAGGGTAGAGGAACCCAGTATATGTTCCTCCTGCAGAAGAAAACCAGAACACACCCACTGCTACCACACTTGCTGTTGACATTGTCAGGACCAGGAGCCATTGCCTGTCTTTCCATAGTTAGTTTCAACTCACCCCATGTAGCTTCCACCTGCAGCATGACACCAGCCACTGAAGTGCCAGCCAGACAAGATGTGCAAAGGATCCCTGCCCACTCCATCACACCAGCCAGCCTGGCCATGTGCATAATTCCTGCTGTAGTAATGTGCAGTGTGTCTGCTGCCATAGAAATGCACCAGCCAGATCAGTTGGGCATGAGAACTCCTGCTGTTGCCACCTTCAGCACACTGCTATAGCTACACATACCACCCCCACACTAGTTAGAATAGCAATGTACAGGATTCCTGCCCATGCTAATGTACCAGCAAGCCCTGGCTGTGCATGGAATCCCCTGCCCATGATCCATCCTGGCTGTGCATGGGACCCCCCCATAACCACCTGTAGCCAGGCCATCCTTGCATGGGATCCTTGCCCATGCTGCCACATCAAGCAGACCAGCCATGTGTAGGACACATGCTGATGCTGAAGCAGTAGCTGGTCCAGGTGTCTGTTGGACTCTGGCTGCTAACTCCTGCAGTGTTGCTCCTGCTCCTGCTGGCAGCGATACAGACCATTGCCATTGCCACTGTACCAGTTAGATTTGCCATGGGAAGGACTCACCAGTGCCACCATGCATCGACACAAGAAAGGTCACAAACAGCAACCAGTAAGAGGTATGCCAGCATCCCAGTGGCCCAAACTACAGGAGAAATTGCATACCATGTGCAGCATGCATGACTGCCTTGACTCAGGAAAAGACACACACAGAGAACCCAGAGAGCACAGAAACACAGAATAGCCAAATTGTGTACAGAAGAAAATTCTCAGCCACCACTAATCTGTAGCATGACCACAAAGCTGAAGCTTCTCATTATAATTCTGGTTCTATTGAGCCTCCTAAGTCATCAATCAAAAAGGCTTAACACCAGTTCATGCTGAAATGGCACATCTGGGATCAAACCTGAATATCAACAGAGGTATGAGTAAGCAGCAGGAGCAGGCAGTCCAGACCCAAGGGGTAGACCAGACTGCAAGGTCTGCATTATACACCAACACCACTTCCTCAGTTTGCACTTGTGGCCTATTGTGGGAGTGAAGATGTCCTGTACTACTAGCTGAACTGAGAGAAAAATACTTCAGCTTTGTTTACAGAAGAGTTTGCTTTATATGTGAGTGCAAGCAAAAAATAGACCATGGCTTTGTTATAGCCAAGTTCAGGACTATCCTTGAAAATGAGTGCACAGAGAAAATCCTCCCAGTGGGTGGGGCTGCAAGCAGTGCATCTGGTTCTCTATTTTCTTGTGGAAAAGAAGTGATTTGAGGCCCTGTGACCATTTAGTTCTGAGATTGGAAGGGAAATGTCTGGAATTCTGGAGACAGGCATGTTGATGGACATAGAAGGGTAGGTGTTACAAGAAAATGTTTGTGTCATATATCACAGAAGAGGCATTGACAAACCAGGTAGGCACTCATTTGACTATGGAACATTTGCCAGCCTTTTTATTGGTGATCCAATGGCATGATAAGCTATGAACAGCGTGGCCACAGTGGTAGAGACTTCCATGTATAAAGTTCAATCTAGGTGCGTCTGACTCTTATTGTCCAAACTGTCAGTAAGAGAGACCAGAGCTGAGCTCTCAAGATGACACTATTTCTTGAGGAGACCAACAAGTCAGGTTGTGGTAAGGTGATCATGCAGGGCTCCTCTGATCCTTGAAAAACAAGCAGTGGCTCGCGCTTTTGGTGTCATATCTAAGGATTCATTGCCAATCCAACATCATTAAAATATTCTTACATGTTTTTTTCTAAGAGATTCGTGGTTTGAGCTATTATATTTTAGCTATTCAACTACTTTTTGAGTTAATTTTTTAATGTGGTGTGAGTATGCCTGTGAAGAATAATGTAAGAAAGTAGTAGTTGTGAGGGAAAGTCTTCAGACTACAATGCAGATCTGATAT
>NW_007742997.1:0-431 GCF_000696425.1 Galeopterus variegatus
GCCTCCCGGAAACAGGGAGTTTACCTGGGGCCGACGCCCAGGTTGTGGTGGAGAGACGATCCTTGCAGGCTCCTCTTCCCTGCCCTCCCGACGCTGGCCGGGGGCTCCCCACGCTACCAGCCCCATCAGAGATCCACGGGGAGAGTGGGATTGTAGGCCGGTCCACAGGCCCCGGGGTGCCCCGCGTCGAGGTAAGCAAATGGCACGTCTCAGTGCGGAGCCGTGCCAAGCAGAGATGGCTGGCCTGCCCTCAGTAAGCCAGCTGTCTCCACCCCCACCCGATAAAATGGAGGCAGCTCTGTTGTGGGCACCTAGCCTGGTGTGGTAGGCGGGAGCCAGGCAGGCGGGGAGCAGTCGGGCTTCGCCCCGCAAGTGGGGCTGGGCTGGGGGTGACTCACAGAGCTCGCAGAGTTGGGCCGGTCCGGCGCATT
>NW_007742997.1:742-4833 GCF_000696425.1 Galeopterus variegatus
CGCTGGCCGGGGGCTCCCCACGCTACCAGCCCCCATCAGAGATCCACGGGGAGAGTGGGATTGTAGGCCGGTCCACAGGCCCCGGGGTGCCCCGCGTCGAGGTAAGCAAATGGCACGTCTCAGTGCGGAGCCGTGCCAAGCAGAGATGGCTGGCCTGCCCTCAGTAAGCCAGCTGTCTCCACCCCCACCCGATAAAATGGAGGCAGCTCTGTTGTGGGCACCTAGCCTGGTGTGGTAGGCGGGAGCCAGGCAGGCGGGGAGCAGTCGGGCTTCGCCCCGCAAGTGGGGCTGGGCTGGGGGTGACTCACAGAGCTCGCAGAGTTGGGCCGGTCCGGCGCATTCCACTCCGTTTCTGTGCCGTCTCTGCTGGCTTACTTGGCCTTTGTTGTCTCGGGCTGCTCGCTCGTACCTGCAGCAGGGCTTGGGCGCTCTGAGGAGTCTTCTTTTGTGTCGGCCCTAAAACCTTGAACCTGTTGTTGCTTGTTTGTCATTGTAGGATCGTTGTTGAAAGAATTATTCATTTTTGTTGCTCTTGGAAATGCAATTAGTACTCTGGTATCACAGCGCACACTTCTCAGGATCGCGCTGTCTCCTGGCACAGCCGGTCCAGACCTGTCGCCATCTTGGAATACAAATATAATAATTCCCATCCAGAGAAATTTAGAGGCAATTCAGCAAAAGTCTCATTCTGAACACATCCAATCTCATCTGACCTTGGAAGCTGAGCAGGGTCAGTCAGGCCTGGTTAGTGCTTGGATGGGAGAGTTGCATAAGCTGTCCCCTCTTCACGATGGGAGAATTCCAAAGGTTCATTTGTAGAAGTGAGTTATGTGGAATTCAGAATGCATTCTCCATAGTAACTGATGGGAGAATTCCAAAGGTTCAATTCACGGAAAAATTTACGGTAGTACAGCGAATTCCCATATACCCCATACCCAGTTTTCCCTTTTCATCATTTACATTAATTAATATGGTACATTTGTCACAATTAACACACCAATATTGATCCATAATTATCAACTAAAATCTGTACTTTATTCAGATTTCTTTAGTTTTACCTAAAGCCTTGTTTCTGTCCCAAGTTCCCACCAGTATACCACATTACATTTAGTTCTCCCGTCTCCTTAGGCTCCTCTGGGCTATGACAGTTTCTCAGACTGTTCTTGTTTTTGGTGACCTTGACAGATGTGAGGGGTACTGGTCAGATATCTTGTAGAATGTCCCTCTGTTGGGATTTGTCTGATGTTTTCCTCATGATTAGACCGGAGTTTTGGGTTTTAGGGAGGAAGACCAGAGAGGTCAAGTGCCATTTTCATGACACCATGTCAAGGCTGCATGCCGTCAGCGTGACTTATCACTATTGACGTTGACCTTGCTCCCCTGTCTGAGGCGTGTTTTTCAGGTTTCTCCGCTGTGAAGTTCCTCTTTCCCCCCTTTTCATCCTGTACTCTTTGGAGGGAGTCACTGTGACAGCCCACACCTACAGGGTGGGAGATTTGTTCCGCCTCCTGGAAGACACAGTATCTATATAAATTTTCTGGAGTTCTTCTGCATGCAAATTTGTCTCTTTTCCTTCATTTACTTATTAATTCCATCCTGACTTTATATCAGAATGGGCTCCTGGGTATTTATTTTATAGTTTGGGCCATAATCCAATACTGCTTTTTTTAATTGCTCAAATTGTTCCAGTTTTGGCCATTGGGCGTTCTCTCAGTTGGTCCAGGAGGCAGTTCTGGACGGGCTTTTGTGAAACTGTAAATGTATTTTCCAGTGTCTTGGTTCTGGGGTCTTGCTGGAGAAGGTCTGGGAAGGATTTCATGGCTGCTGGGTCAGGACCCCTGAGCACTGGATGGAGGCTGCTGAGATGAGCGGCAGTGAAATATTAGGAAATCCACATCCTGGGGTGTCCGAGCTGTGTGTGGAGGAAGAGGAAGCACACGGCTGGAGCTGCTGTCCTTGGAGGTGAAAGGTGTGAACATGACCCCACATGCAGGGTCAGTGGGCCCCGCAGGCAGGTACCAAGCCTGAGAATTGGCCAAATGACTGGAAGTGGGGCCTGGGGGTGCCCAGTGCTCTGCAGGCTGAGTGCTTCACCTGGAACATCACAGAGGATCCATTATTGGGGGCATAAAGGCCCTTGACCTTGGCTTTGGGCTGGTGTGTCTGACCCTTCAAGGTAGGGGTGTCAGGGCTACGCCAGACAGAGGCCAACAAAGGTGGACAGGAGAGGGAGCAGGAAGGGCCTTTCTGCAGAGGCCATATGCTGAGCAAAAGGTTAGAGATAGGGAGGAGCCAGGTGCCAGGGTGTCGGGCCTTAAAAACTAACGCTACCTTAAGTGACATTACAAGCGGTGCCATTATGGGCCCACAAGGGCGTATTAATGTGGCAGCCTAAGATGGCGCCAGGAGGAAGTAGGGTGGGGGTGTCTGCGGGAACCTTGCCTAAGCCCTTATTGGCCAAATACATGCTTCTGCGCTCGTGAACACAATAGCTAGGCATTGAGACAGGATGCATGCTCTCTTGACCTTTTAGCTGATAAGATTATGTTAAAACCTCCCCTCCCTATCTGCCTATAAAAGCCAGTGCTTGTGTGCTAATAAACGGAACTGCCTCGACAGAACCCCCGCTGCGTCTGAGTGTCCTTTACCTGGGCTGTTTGGGGGGCCAGTGGTAATCTCACCTCTCTTCGCGGCTCTCTTCCCCCATCTCCTTCCAAAGGGGACAGGAGGGAAAGAGGAATCCCGGGCCATTTGCTCACCCACCAAAAGGAACGAGGCTAGGGCTGTTCAGGTCAGCTGGTGGCGGACCTGACAGAGTGGTGCCCCTTGTGAAGAGATTTTTAAAACTCGTGGGCAAAAGGCGAGCGAGTGAGGCCCCCGGCTGCTCGGTCCTGAAAGAAGGTCAACAAAGGGTGATCAACCAGTGGAGTGGCACCCGCAACCGCGGTAGTCGCCGTGAAGTAATCTGCCTGCGTGTCAGGGTGAGGACCATAACAGGGGGAAGTCCCTGCACTTCTATGCCCTGTTTCTCCCTTTGTCTCTTCCTCGGGGCAACATGGGAGGTGTGTGTGTGGAAAGATTGACGAGATAGCCTGCAAGGCTCTAAAGTACATTTTAAAAAGAAACATGGGAGGTGTGTGTAGAAATATCTGATGAGATAGCTTGCAAGGCTCTAAAGTACATGTTAAAAAGCAGAGGCCTAGAAATATCTGATGAGACAGTCTGCAAAGCTCTAAAGTACATGTTAAAAAGCAGAGGCCTAGAAATATCTGATGAGACAGTCTGCAAAGCTCTAAAGTACATGTTAAAAAGCAGAGGCCTAGAAATATCTGACTCCACGGCCACCAATGCCTGGCATCATGTGGTGCAGGTAGCCCCTTGGGCACCGTCGTCCAACTTGTTCTCGTATGAGACTTGGGACCAGGTTCAGATCCTGGCCAGAAAGAACGAGATTAGTCATGGGCTAGACCTCCCCTTAGGGTTCTACCCAACCATCTCTGCACTAAAGCTTTGCTTCCATCCTGAGCATCAGGAAGGGGCAGAAAGGGATTGGGCACAGTTCGATGAGGAGAGAAAAAGGAAACAAAGCTGTCAATGCAAGGCCCTGAGCAAAGTTTAGCCGAGGGAGAGAAAGCGGCACCTGAAGAAGTGGAGGAGGCTAGTCCACCTTTAAAAACATCCCCGGCAGAGCCACAGGTTTTCCCTGTCATGGCTTGCTGGGAACCCCCAGCCGTCTGCCGTGAGGGGAAGCGGCCCCTCAGGCCTATCCGGTCAATGTTGTAAAAGAAAAAAAAAAAAAAAAAAAAACGGCTGTTGCGGAGGCCGGGACTTTATCCTCAGCCTTGCAGGCTCAGACACAAAACTTAACCGAAGCCTTCAAGGCGTTTACTTTCCTGATCCGCCCCATAAGCAATACTTCCCCACCCTTCATGGGACAATGTTTTGGTTGTGGAAGACAAGGTCATTTTAAAAGCCAATGTCCCAAGGCTAAAGGGAAAAACCCCCTTCATGCTCCCGCCTGAGTGCCGTCAATATCAAAACCGGCTGGCACTGGATCTAGAAGGGTGTCTCGTAATAACTTCGTATAGCAT
>NW_007742997.1:6129-18686 GCF_000696425.1 Galeopterus variegatus
TACCCAGGGTACTGAGGACCCTGAGGAGTTTATTGTTTGTATGTTTCAGACTGTATTATGAACCCTTTGTGGATGCTCCAAGTGGCTGCCCTCCTTGGGTCAACAAGGACAAGGGCCTCTGCCACCAGGGAAGGTCCCCAGGAGCCAGCCAACCAAACCTGGGAGGTCATACAAGCCGCTTGGAGGTGCCTGTATAACATTTAAAAAAATTGCTAACATCACTTTCTGAGGTTGTTTTACAGAATCGATGTGGACTAGACCTGTTGTTCTCACAGCAAGGAGGACTATGCGCTGCCCTCAAAGAAAAGTGCTGCTTCTATGCCAACCACTCTGGAGTGGTCAAAGATTCCCTAGCTAAGCTTAGAGAAGGATTAGAAAAGCGTAAAAAAAAGAGCATGAAGCCAATAGTAATTGGTTCCAAAGCTGGCTTTCAAGTTCCCTGTGGCTCACCACCCTGCTGTCCTCCCTGGCAGGCCCCCTATCGTCTTGGGGCCTTATGCCATTTGCCAGGTTGTGTCCCTTACAAGGCACAACACCACTTATCTCGTAATGCTCACCCAGGTGGTAGAGGAGGTGGCCCATAAAGAAAGCCCTTGGGTTAATATGGCCCTTCAAGAAATCAATGCCAATCTCTAAGGCTCTGCCCCACCCCCGCTTGGCTGGATAGTCAATGACGGGTAAGATTTCCAGAGGGAAACAACCTAAGACAGGCACAGCCACCAGAGGGAATGGAGGCGAGGCTGGGAAGGTTAGCTGCCTCCAACTGCCTTATTAAAACATAAAGGGGCAGATGTAGGACCTTAAATACCAATGCCACCTTAAGTGACACTACAAGCAGCGCCATTATGGGTCCACAAGGGCATATTAATGTGGCAGCCTAAGATGGCGCCAGGAGGAAGTAGTGTGGGGGTGTCTGTGGGAACCTTGCCTAAGCCCTTATTGGCCAAATACATGCTTCTGCGCTCGTGAAAGGCATTGAGATAGGATGCATGCCTTTGACCTTTAAGTTAATAGGATTATGTAAAGCTAGGCATTGAGACAGGATCGCCATTATGGACCCACAAGGGCGTATTAATGTGGCAGCCTAAGATGGCGCCAGGAGGAAGTAGGGTGGGGGTGTCTGCGGGAACCTTGCCTTAGCCCTTATTGGCCAAATACAAGTGCTCGAGGTTGCAATAGCTAGGCATTGAGACAGAATGCATGCTCTTTTGACCTTTTAGCTGATAAGATTATGTTAAAACCTCCCCTCCCTATTTGCCTATAAAAGCCAGTGCTTGTGTGCTAATAAATGGAACTGCCTCGACAGAACCCCCGCCGCATCTGAGTGTCCTTTAACTGGGCTGGGGGGCCAGCGGTCATGCTCACCTCTCTTCAGGGCTCTCTTCCCCCGCCTCCTTCCAAAGGGGACTGGAGGGAAAGAGTAATCCGGGCCGTTCGCTCGCTCACCAGAAGGAACGAGGCTAGGGCTGTACGGGTTGGCCGCCAGTGGTGGACCCGACACCAGGGCAGGAAGGAGCCAGGCTTGGCTGCCCACCACCCTCCCAATGCCTTCAAGTTCCTCCGTGGACTGCACGACTCTTTTATCAACATAAGTGTTATTTCTGCAAACGTAATAAACCCGTTCATTCCAAGTACACACTTGCTTCCCAGAACCATGCAGCTAAAACGAGTGCTTAATGGAACTAATGAGGTGCCCGTTTGTTTGGAGCCAGAGGGCAGGAGGAACCACCAGGAGCAGGCACCGAGGTGCTGATTAGGGGCAGAGCCTGGCCAGCCCTGAGGCTGTTATCTCAGTGAGAGCCTGAGCAGAGCTGCCCTCCGCCTGCCAGCCATGCTGGAGAGAAGGAGCAATGTCTGCAGGGTCACTGGCTTCTGTGTTGCCCTCAGGCCTTGCTGACCTCTGTGGGGAGTTCAAGGGGAGAGCCCTGAGCTGAGGCCAGGAGCCTTGATGCCTGAGTGACCTCCTGCAACACACTCTATCAACGTGTGGTTAGCGGATCAGCCAGCCACGTGTCAGGCTCTGTGCAGGACAGGAGGGCAGCAGGGAGGAATCTGGAGACGGGGGACCCCACTCAGCCTCCTGTGCACCGGGTGACCCTGGGCAAGCCAGGCAACCTCCCTGAGCTTCAGTTTCTTCACCTGTAAAATGGATATAATAATGCCTACCCCAAAGTGTTGCTGAGAGATGAGTTAAATGCGATGATGCAGGGAAAGCCCTTCGCATGAGCTGGACACTGAGTAAATGCTCGGTAAACAGTAACTGCTGTTTCTGCAAGCATCAGTGTTCAGTCTGTGGCAGCCCTTTAACCCCCGCAGGCTGCCCCAGCCCAGGGGAGGTGCATGTGACGGGGGGTGCTGGCCTCCACATTTCCAACAGGGTGTCAGCCTCCTCCACCCACACCGTAGGCTCCATACTAGGAGAGGCTCTGTTCCCTGCTCAGTCCTCCTGTCCCCTCTGAACAGAGAAGTGGGACCTCAAAGACTATAGTACAGGATTCTGAAATTGAAGTTTAAGGAGATTGGGAAGCTAGTCTAGTGTAATCCTGACTGTGAAGCTACAACAGCGAAATAACAAAACTAAGAATCCTCAGGGCTGTACTGGTGTTTAGAGAATCATCCTTACATTATCTAGAGGCCACCCTGACTGGGCTCAAATCCTGGCTCCACCACTCAGAAGCTCTGTGATCCTGGGCAAGTTGCTAACTTCTCTGTGCCTCAGTTTCCTCATCATAAAATGGGGATGATGATATAGTAGTGTCTTCTTCATACGGTTTTTTGCTGAGGATTAAATGAGTTAATACTTGTGAAATGCTTAGAATAGTGCTGGGTGTGTCTAAGTGCTTTGTAAGTGTTATATAACTGTCATAATAACTTTATTTATTCAATTGTCACAGTGAAATTATTTCTTACGTTCTTGGCCACATGCCAGGCCCTGGGCCTAGCATTGTACCTGCTGTGTCTCACTGAATCCTCACACAAACTCAGGGTATGCATGTTCCCGTACCCATTTTACAGAGGAGCACACAGGCACAGGCTCCCCGGCTCTTCCCACCTCCCCCACCCCGTTCTCTAGTCTCCTCCGCTCTGATTCTGTCCAGGTGCACAGAGCCACGTGTCTCTCTAGGCCCCAGGCTCCTCTTGATAGTCACTTTATTTATTTAGTTGTACGTTTGTTTATCATTTTAGGCCTTTATTTTAAAACGTACTTTTACATTTATAAAAAAATTGTGAGTAGTACAAATACCTATACACCCTTTACTCCAATTTACCCAGTCTTATTTTACCCCATTTGCTTTATCATTGTTACCTCTGTATATACACACATATATACACACACATCACACATCTATATGTGTATATATGTATGTATAAATATATGCGTGTGTCTATATAGATGTACATACACACACACACTTATATATATATGAGGGTACTTCAAAAAGTTTTGCTTCCTGATTTTAGAGAGAAAACTTTCAGTCTTTCACCATTAAGTATGATGTTAACTGTAGGATTTTCATAGATGCTCTTTATTCGGTTGAGAAATTTCCCTTCTATTTCTAGTTTGTTGAGTTTTTTTTTTTTTTATCGTGGCATTGGATTTTGTCAAATGCTTTTTCTGAATTTATTAAGATGATCATATAGGATTTTCCCTTTATTCTTGCTAATGTGAGATATTACATTGATTGATTTTTGTATGTTGGGCCACCTTTGCATTCCTAGGCTAAATCCCCCTAGGGGTTATGATGAGCAATCATTGTAATATGCTGCTGGATTGAGCTTGCCAATATTTTATTGAGTATTTTTGCATCTATGTTCATAAGGGACATCATTATATTCATAAAGGATATATTAATAAGTCTATAGTTTTCTTGTGTTGTCTTTGTCTAGCTTTGGTATCAGGATAATACTGACCTTATACAATAAGCTAGGATGTGTTCCCTTTTCTTCTATTTTTGGGAAGAAGAACTGATGTTAATTCTTTAAACATTTGGTAGAATACATCAGGGAAGCCATCTGGTCTTGGGCTTTTCTTTGTTGTAAGTCTTTTGATTATTGATTTAATCCCTTTCATTGTCTTAGGTTTATTTAGATTTCTATTTCTTCTTGAGTCAGTTTTGGTAGTTTGTGTGTTTCTAGGAATTTGTCTATTTCATCTAGGTTATCCAATTTGTTGGCATACAATTGTTCATAGTATTCTCTTATAATCCTTTTTATTTCTGTAAAGTTAGTAGTGATATCCCACTTCATTCCTGATTTTAGCAACTTGAGTCTTCTGTCTTTTTTTATTGGCCAGTCTAGCTAAGGATTTGCCAATTTCATTGATATTTTCAAAGATCTACTTTTGATTTTCTCTGTGGTTTTTCTATTCTCTATTTTATTTATTTCTGCTCTAATACTATTTTTTACCCTCATTCTGCTTGCTTTGGTTTAGTTTGCTCTTTTTCTTCCAGTCTCTTAAAGTGGAAGTTTATTTTATTGATTTGATATCTTTCTTCATTTTTAATGTGTTTATAGCTCTGAATTTGTCTCTAACCACTTGTTTCATTGCATCCCATATATTTTGATATATTGTGTTTTCATTCTCATTTATTTCAAAGCATTTTCTAATTTTGCCTGTGATTTCTTCTTTGTCCCTGGTTATTTAGGAGTGTATTGTTTATTTTCTACATATTTGTGAATTTAAAAAATTTCCTTCTGTTATCGATTCCTAATTTCATTCCATTGTAGTTGGAGAAGATATTTTGCACGATTTCTATTTTTAAATATACTAAGACTTGTTTTGTGGCCTAGCATGAGTTATTCTGGAGAATGTTCCATGTGTACTTGAGAAGAATGTCTATTCTGCTATTGTTGGGTGGAGTGTTCTAAGGATGTCTGTTAGGTCTAGTTGGTTTATGGTGTTGTTCATATCCCCTGTTTTCTTACTAATCTTCTGTCTAGTTGTTCTAGCCATTATTGACAGTGGGGTATTGAAGTCTCCAGCTATTATTAGGGAACAGTTTATTTTTCCCTTCAATTCTGTCAGTATTTGCTTCATGTATTTTGTGGCTCTGTTGTTAGGTCCATATATGTTTATAATTCCAATATATTTTTGATAGATTGACCCCTTCATCATTATATAATGTCCTTCTTTGTGTCTTGTAACAGTTTTTGTCTTAAAGTCTATTTCATCTGGTATTACTACAGCCACTCCAGCTCTCTTTGATTATTTTTTGCATAGAATATTTTACTTCCCATCTATTTGTGTCTTTTAATCCAAAGGATCTTATACACAGCATATAGTCGGTTCATAATTTTTTCTGACAATCTCTATCATTCAATTGGGGAGTTTAATCCATTTACATTCAATGTGATTACTGATAAGGACTGGCTGACTTCTGCCATTTTGCTCCATTATTTTGTTTTAGATACATATTTTCTAGTGTACCATTTTCATTCCCTTGTTATTTCTTTTAATGAATATATTTTTAGTTATTTTCTTAGTGTTTGTCCCAGGGATTACAATTACCATCTTAATTTATAAAATAGCTTGGAGTAATTTATTTTAATATTTTATAAAACTTTATTTTAATATTATATAAAAACTTTGCTCCCATATTGCTTCATCTCCCTGCCTTATGTTGTTTTTGTCACAAATGTATCTTTCTACAATGCGTGCCCATTGATATAGATTTATAATTGTTATAATAAATCATTTATAATTATTGTTTAATGCATTTGTCATTTAAGTCTTACAGGAAAAAAAAAAAAAGAAGTTACAAACAAAAAATAAAACCACACTGGCATTTATATTATCTATGTGATTACCTTTACCAGTGTCCTTTTTCTCTTGGCATAGCTTTGAGTTATGGTCCAGCATCCTTTCATTTTAGCCTAAAGGACTCCCTTTAGTATTTCTTGTAGGCAGATCTATTGACAATAAACTCCCTTAGCTTTTTTGTTGTTTAAAAAAAAAATCTTGGAATGTCTTGATTTTCTTCATTTTTTCCCTTCATTTCTGAAGCATAGTTTTGCTGAATGTAGGATTCTTGATTGAGATTTTTTTCCTCCCATAACTTTATGTATTTCATCTTATTGCTTTCTGACCTCCATGGTTTCTGATGAGAAACTGGCTGTTAATGTTATTGAGAATCCCTTGTATGTGACTAGTCACTACTCTCTTGTTGCTTTCAGAATTTTCTCTCTTTGGCTTTTGACAGTTTGGTTATAATGTTTTTACATGTGGATCTCTTGGAGTTTATCCCACCTGGAGTTTGTTGAACTTCTTGGGTTAATGTTTTTCATCAAATTTGAGAAGTTTATTGCCAATATTTCTTTAAATAATTTTCCTTTCCTCCTCTCTCTATCCTCTCCTTCTGGGATTCCATGCATATGTTGGTATGTCTAAGGTGTTCCCCAAATCTCTTAGACTCTGTTTATCTTCCTTCTTTTTTCTTTCAGTTGCTCAAACTAAATACTACTAATTGATCTATCTTCAAATTTGCTGATTCTTTCTTCTATTTAAAACTGCTATTGATCCCTTCCAGTGACTTTTTCATTTCAGTTATTGTACTTTTCAACTCCAGAATTTCTATATGGTTCCTTTTATAATTCCTGTCTCGTTATTGGCATTCTCTGTTTGGAAACAGTCTCATGACTGTTTTAGTTCTTTGGGCATGGTTTTCTTTAGCTCTTTGGTCATATCTAAAATACCTGATTTGAAGCCTTTGTCTAGTAAGTCTAATGTCTGGATTTCTACAGGAACAGTTTCTCTTAATTGCTTTTTTCCTTGTATATGGACCATGCTCTCTTGTTCTTTTACACCCCTCTTCCCTTGCTTTCTGTGTTCCAGATGCCTGGACTTCTTTCAGGTCTTCAGCAAGCTACACTTGTTCTCTCCTCAGAAACTTTATGCATGCTCCCTTTGCTGGAATGACCGCACTCCCTACCCCATACTTAATTAATGCCTTTTCATCCCTTAAGGCCTCACATTTAAAAATTACCTATTTTTTGTGGGTATGAATATCAGTTATAAAACTGTGGTATGCGGGGCCGGCCCGGTGGCGCACTGGATAAGTGCGCCGCTTGGGAAGCGCGGCGGCGCTCCCGCCCGAGGGTTCGGATCCCACATACAGACCGGTTCCCGCTCACTGGCTGAGTGAGGCACGGGAGCAACACCCAGGGTTGCAATCCCGTTGCCGGTCCCTGGTCCGGTACGGGGGCAACACTGAGGGTTGCGATCCGTTGCCGGACACGGAAAAAGACAAAAGACAAAAAAAAAAAAAACTGTGGTATGCAGTAAACAAACTATCTTCACTTTTCCTATCTTAGCATTATTTATGAGCTCCCACACCATGGCTTAAGGGAGAATCCCTTCTTTTTATGGTTTCTACACCCATCCTTGCCCTCTCTGGATCATGCATGGCATGTGACAAACTTCACCTTGCCTCACACAGCTGCCTCCCTCTGGACTCAGTCTGTTTCTGTACCATCAGCAAGGACTAGCCCTTTCCACTCTGGCCCCAAAGACCTCTGTCCCTCTCTTGTCTCTCCTCCTGCTAGGTAGGATTTTCCTGTCAGTGTGAGAATACTGGTTCTCCCTTCCTATTTCTGGTCAAGACCCTTTGTCTATGCCTCATGTCTGTGCCTAGAAACCAATGCATAGGGTTAGATAATTGTTGAATGAGGTGAGACCATTGCCCCTCTAGGTAAACAATATTGACAGGGGGTTCCTGGATGCTCACAGAAAAGAAGGATCAGGAATGCCCCTTTGGCTCTCTCCTTAGAATTTTGACATTCTTAAACTATGTCTGATGGCTGGGGTGGACTGAAGGAGGCCAGATGACAGACAAGGCCAAGAGAGCCGGAGGAGAGGCTTGTCCAGGATGTGGGGTCAGGGAGCCTCTCGGGTTGGCCTAGACTCAGTCCCAGGCTGGCAGCTAGAGGACAGGGGGGTTCTGGGCAGGGCTTCTTGCTGTCAGCATCTTCTGACACAATCAGCTCAATGCTATCGACATGAGAGAGGATGGAGGAATGAATGAATAAACTGAAGGAACACTTGGGGCCCAGGCCACACTGGGGCTGCAGCAATAGCTGTGGGGTGACCTTCCGGAGGCTTCGTGGGCATCGGATGACAGGGGCAGCAGATAGGTTTTGTGGGGGAGTAACCAGGATTGGGGAGTCTAGGACACATGGATACAGGGCTGGGTGCATAGTGTCTTGGGGATGGCGTAGAAACAGGACATCCTGGGACCTGACAGCTGGGAGCTTAGAGTCATTATTCACAGATGATCATGGAAACTTGACTTTGTTTCATGGCCTCGGGCTAGTGAAGGTTGAGGACATTTGGATTCCATCTAGAAAAAAAACAAGGGAGAAAGAGAAATAAAGAGAGAGCAAAGAGATAAGCACACAGGGTGAGGCAAAGGAGGAGATGTGGGGACGGACAGAGATGGACAAAGAGGGAAGAGGAGGTAGCAGAGATGGAGAGAGAGAGAGAGAGGGAAAAACAGTTAGCAGTGGATCCAAGTTAGAAGTGAAAGGCCTCTGCAACCTTGCATTGCCTACGAAATGATATTAACATTTTATTATTGTAAGGTGAGCTTTTTAAAACGGAATTTTAAATGTTACCCTGCTGTTCGGGAACACAAAAACCTTTAATTTTATGCAAATGAACAGCGAGGAGCTGAGCGCTTAATGTAAACGAACACTTTCTTTGTAGGAGAGGTTGGAAGAGAGAAAAAAATTCCCCAGGATTCTTTAATTGCTGTCTGAAATTATGTAAATCCCAGCACCAGGCAGAACACAATTACCCCGCGGCCCTCCCTGCCAGTGCCGCTAATGTCTAACAAAATATCGGTGGGTGACATTTAGACGAGGTAATGCAAATGAGAATTAATTTTTTTCCAAGACAAAGGGCAGCTGAAAGATCACCTCATTCATATACAAGAGCGGGGAAAGCTCGTGGAAGCTGGGGGTGGAGTTGGGTGGATGGGGAGTCCAGGGTGTGGGTCCCCTCCTTGGGCCCAGGTCCCTGGGATTCTGGGCTCAGGGAGCCTTAGGTTACTAATGCTCTGGCTGTAGTCCCCAAGCAGTTCTGCATGGAAGTTGGGTTAACAGATGTAAATAGTAATTTAAAAAAATACGCCTGCACACTGAGGTGACCCATTCTCAATTATAACGTCACTTCCACAAACTTGCAGGGCTAGCGTGAACTTCTTATATGTAGGAGGAAATCGAGGCTCGGAGAAATCTGGTCAATCAGCCAAAGGCATAAAGGCACACAGTTAAAACTCTAGTGGCAAGAACCGTGTCAACTATGGAAGGCAGATTGTTGGTTTTGTCTTTCTCTTGTTCTCTCCCAATTTTCACCCTCACTTTCCTTCCTCCCTCCATCCCTCCCTTCTCTCCTTCCTTCCTGATCTTTCCACTTAAGAAAATGTTTTTAGTTTTAAAAAATGTTTTTATTAAAGAGAGTTTGCAGAGAGAAAACCAGGACCCCAATTTAGCCCTCACCCCCACCCCAAATTCTTTTCTCTGCTTCGAATATGCTCCGTGCACATAACCCAGACCTGTCAGTTCCTTTTCATTCTTGACATCTCAGTATAAACGTCACTTCCTTGTGGAAGCCTTCCCTGACCCACTCCCCACCACAGCACCCAAGACTTTGGCTTCTGAGCACTTACTAAAAGTTGCAGTTACATGGTCAAGCTCTCTTTTCCCTGTGAGATTGTAAATTTCACAAGGGCAGGGGCAGGGTCTGTTGTGGTTGTCACTATAGCGCCAGTGTCTAGAACACTGCCTGGCACTGCCCTCGCTCAGTAAATGTTTAATGGCTTCATGAATAAATTAGTGATCTAAAAGGAGATTGTGTATTGGTCAAGGTCATCATAATGGTTTATGCATACGAAAATGTGAAGCAAGAAGTAGTAATGATTCTCTTAACAATTGATCCTGGAATTCTAGAAATACATTTAGCCATCAGAGGGGTGGGGAAAAATATTTTGGAGAGAAGAGGTCAGGAGTCTTCTGGCTTAACAGAGCTCTCTTTCGTTAACTTAGCCTCAGTGCCAACACAACTCACATGTTAAACTCCACAGACGATGTAACTTAGTTTAGTCAACTCCTGATTGCTTGTATGAATCTTTTCTGCCAGTTCCAAGACAATCCCTCAGTCTGTCTGAAAGACACTTTGGGCTAGACCCAAATCTGGAGGCGGGCAATCTACCAATCAAAACCAAACAAAAACTACTGTATAGGTACGTGTTTTTTATTATCTACTTTAAAAAGATATTATCTGTTTTTATGGCTTTTAAAGAATGATCTGATATTTAGTTTATTCTTCTTTAGCAATAACCTAAAACCTATGTAGATCAACAAGCATAGGAGAAATTGAGACATTTTTCTAGCTTCCCTCTTCAAAAAGCTTGAACTCCAGACAGTTCCAAAGGTGAGTTCATTTAGACCTGCTAGGACTAGATCATGTCAATGCTTTTAAATTCTTCTGGAGCATAGAGAAAGAAGAACTTCCTTTTTCTTTTCTTTTTTTTATTAAAAAACAACACCAATATAATACTTCCCAAGGTCCCAAGGAGAGAAAAACAAATCACTCTGGATATGTCAAACAAAGGTAATTTAATACGGCAATTGGTTGCCCATGTGATAAAAGAGCTAAAAAGCCAAACAGGGGACAGTGAGGAAACCTGGACATTGGCAATCGCAAGAAGCTGCCATCACGGGAGAGTCAAAGGGAAGAGGTATGTAGCCAGAGACTAAAGGCAGAGGTCACCAGGAGGAGGCTGGAGCCAGGGAAAATGTGCAGCTGATGATGGAGACACTCCTGAAGAGGAGGAAGAAGAGCTCCCGGGCTTCCCCTTCTGGCAGCCTCCAGTCCCTGCCCCCCACTGGGCTTATTCAGCTGGAATCCAGGACGTTGGAAAATGCAGCCTGTGTGGCTCAGCCCCCAGTCCCCGCCCTGATTCAGAACAGAGCAGAGGAAGGTGGAAGATTGGGTGAAAGAGCAAGGAGGCAAAACATTAAACCTGCTGAGATAGACAGAGGCTGAGATAGGCCTCTGAAGCAAAACCACACGGCAGTCATCAGTGTCAAGCTGATGGGGCGCTCTTAGTGGCGGACCAGGTGGAGAACGCTGGAACTCTCTGATCAAGCTTGACATCCCAAGAAGGAAAAAATGAGATACTTGGGCACTGCTGGTGGAAGTACACAATACCACCTGTAAAGAATTCATGCTAGAACATCACATCTGAATTTGATCAAGTCTCTAGAATCAACAAAGAGTTTACTGAAAATACAGGGGACAGAGAAACATTTTAAAAGACACCACAGGGCTGACTGCCACTTTGCCCCCGGCAGGAGAGGCTGCCTCATTTACAGCAGGCAACAGCTTTGAAGTGTGGAGCAGGAAAAGAACTGTTTCTTAGCTGCAAAAGCGAGTTTCTAAACAGAGAACATGGTGCCGGGGCCACTGTAAATGCTGCCAGGATCCCGGAGTCCGGGACTGCGCTGAAGGCGGCCAGCTGCCCTATTCAGGATTCAAGGATTCGGGCCTGCATAAAAGAAGATTCCTTGGAGCGCCCAAGCCGCGCAGTGGGACTGAGTGAGCAGCCCGAGGCGGTGGTGGCCGAGGACGGGGATGGCGATGGCGATGACGCAGAGGTGGAGAGAGAGCCGCCCGGCCCAGCCCAGCCCCATGAGTGACCCCCGGCCCAGCCCTGCTCACGGGGTGGACGCCCGCCCAGCTTCCGCCTGTCCTACTGGGCCACTCACCGGCCCCGGGGCTGCCTCCATTTTCTCGGGTGGTGATGGCTCCGGCCCGGCTCGGCTCCTTACTGAGCCTTCCCACTTGCTTGCCCCAGCGCGGGGCTTCCCGGGGCCTGCAGGCCGGCCTCCCCTCCCACTCCCTCCATGGTTCTCTGGCGGGGCTGGTGGCGTGGGGCATCCCTAGCCAGCGTCGGGAGGGCAGGGAAGTGTGGGTCAGGCTGACTGTCACTCCACCACAGCCTGGGCTCTGCCCCCGGTAAACTTCCTATTACCGGGAGGCAGATACCATCAATGTAGCCACCAGTTCGGAAAAACGCCTAAATGATTTCTGGTTAGGAATAGTGTGGTCGGAGCATTCCCGAGTTCGCTTGAACCTGCCAGAGAGCTGTCTGCGGGCGGGCACCGGAGTCGGTCTATGCCGGGGGGATTCAAAGGTGAACCGTGTGCTGCGGGCTCCTCCCCTGAGGAGCTCATGCTCTGGTGTGGGAGATAAGACAAGTACACAAATAACCTCGATACCAGGAGGAAGGTGATAAGCCCCAAGAAAGATCTACACAGTGCTACAAAGGCACCCAGAGCGACCGGTCGTCTGCGCCTAGCAGAAACCTGGAAGACTTCCTGGGAGAGGCGGTGCCGAGCAGCGACTTGAAGGCCCGGCCAATATACGAGGGTTGCAGAAGACACATCCCAGCCCAGCCCAGTGTGCACAGAGTGGGGAGACGTCCGGCTAGGGAGGCGGAGACTTGACAGAAACCATACACCCTGTGGGGCCACCACTGCGTGATCCAGCAGCCTGG
>NW_007742997.1:19857-20087 GCF_000696425.1 Galeopterus variegatus
AGGCAACCACACACACAAGGCACTAGAGGCCAACTGAGCAGTCATGGAGGTAGCCATACTAAATTGGCAACCACAGCAACATCTTAGTTAGTCAATAGTCTCAAACCAGTGGACTGTGAAACCCCCTGCCACAATGAATAAGCGCATCAAAAAAAAAAAAAAAGATACTAGAAATACAAAAAATCAAGAAAGTACACCACCAAAAGTTAATAAATCTCAAAGTCTAGATC
>NW_007742998.1:0-279 GCF_000696425.1 Galeopterus variegatus
ATTTTTATTTCTAGTATAAGAGAATCTCATTTTGTATAGAAAATTTTTGTATGTCAAGAATAGAAAATATACCACTTATGGGAATTCCTAATGAAAAATAAAATACATGTTCCAATGTAAAAAGCAATTGTTACTTTGCTTCCATGGATGTCACTGCTTTTCCCCTGGGTGATGGAGCTGCCAAAGATTACTCAAAGCCTGTCTCTTCTGAGCAGTGATAAACTCTGAAAAGGGGTTGATGTCCCAGAACCCTCAAGATAGAGGCATTAATTCCATTTG
>NW_007742998.1:681-3566 GCF_000696425.1 Galeopterus variegatus
TAAACTCTGAAAAGGGGTTGATGTCCCAGAACCCTCAAGATAGAGGCATTAATTCCATTTGTGATATTAACCACAAATTGGGGTTCTCTTCCTGCCTTTATTCTCCAGACCAGGAAGATCCAGGAAGAGAAAATAGGTGAGGTTTTTGCTAAGTACCGTTTAACAAGTTTAACAATAGAAGCTGGTAACATTCAGTAAGGAGACATTCTATAATGGAATTTTCAAGAAGTTATGTTGATCCACCAACAAAAGCTTGATCTTAGCAAACATTCTCTTCTTACAGAAATTTCCCAGTATCTTTGCATATCAATCAGTAACCTGTCTGTCTTTGAGCCAGCAACCTTGCTGTGTTACAATTTTTTATCTTATAACAGAGACTATATAGCCTGAGGAAAACTTCCTATCCTTTGCAAGGTCAATATTTGAAACTGTGAGGCTTTGGAAACCAGGCCCTGTGAAGTACATTTGCTTTATGCATACTCTATAAGAGATTAACAATTTAAAAACCTAAGAATTAAATATATATTTTTAAAAAGTAGTAGCAAATGTTAAATAATAGTTTTTTTTTAAACAATTATGAACATAAAATACTGTAACTATGTTCATAATCCCAGGTAAAATTAAAATTAGTTTTGAAAGAGAAGACATAATTTAAACTAATTTTATTATCATCTTCAATTAAACAACAAGTCATGTGCACAAAGTCAGAGAATGGCAATGAACAACTGGAATGAAGTAAAAGCCTAATAAACTTTAAATTCTCAATAGAGGAAGGGAACATTTTATTCTGAAGTATAAAGAAAAACAGTCTAACCAATGTTTACATTGAAAAATATAAATATAATCATCATGTTGCCAATATAAACTGCTTCACAGATTAAAAGCCTACCACTTAGTTCTTTAAAATGGTGCACACACAGATAAACCTCCCCCCATCCACTATAGTAAAAATGTGTTACTTTCTTATGGTTGGTCATTAGGAAGTGAAGTATGATTCCATTGTCCCAAGGTTTCAAAAGTGTTCAAAAACAATATCTAAAAAAGAAAACAAAATGCATACATACAACAGAATAATTACAATGATGAGCATGCAACAAAAAATTACTAGTTATGTCAGAAAGCAGGAAAATGTGGCCCATAACCAGGAAAAAATTTAGTCAACAGAAACAGGACAACAAGTATACAGGATAACAAAATTACTAGACAAGGGTATAAATTAAGTTTTTATGACTATGAATAAATACATAAAGAAAAACACAAACTTAAAGAACATAGAAATTAAAAAAAAAAAGACCTAATCAAACTTTTGGACATTATGAATATAATATCTAAAATTAAAATAATATACCATGAGATTAACAGAATGTTAGACACTGCCGGGAATATACTAGTAAAGACATAGAAATAGATTTAATTACTACAGATCAGTATCTCTCAAACACATAGATCAGAATAGTAACAAAAAAAATTAGCAAATGGTGTCCAACTATGTATCAAAGGAATTCTACACTGTGACCAACTAGGATTTATCCTTTGTAAGCAAAGCTGGTTCAATATTCAAAAATCAATTAATGTAATGCATCACATCAAAATGAAAAAAAAATGAAAATCACATGATGATATCAATAGATGCAGAAACAGAATCAATTCAATATAAAGTACATAGTCAGTGAGGCAGAAAAAGAAAAGAGCATAAAGAAACTTTTGGAAAACTGTTGTAAGATTTGCCATATAGATTATTGGTGTCTCAGAAGAAAGAGTATGGGGCAGACTTGAAAACTATTTGATGTCTCAATGTGGTTTTAATTTGCATTTCCCTGATGAGGAATGATGCTGAGTATTTTTTCATGTACCTGTTAGCCATTTGTATGTCTTCTTCTGAAAAATGTCATCTCAGGTCCTTTGCCCATTTTATAAAATTAGGTTATTTGGTATTTTACTGTGTAATTGCTTGAGCTCCTTATATATTATGGATATTAATCCCTTGTCAGATGCATAGTAAGCAAACATTTTCTCCCACTATGTAGGTTGTCATTTCATCCGGTTTTTTGTTTCCTTTGCTGTACAGAAACTTTGGCTATAATGAAAAAGATGAAGAAAAACAAATGTTGGTGAGCGTGTGAAGAGAAGGGAACACTCCTACACTGTTAGTGGGACTGTAAATTAGTACAACTACTATGGGAAACAGTATGGAAGTTTCTCAAACAACTACAGATAGATCTTCCATATGATCCAACAATCCCACTTCCGTGTATATACCCAAAGGAATGGAAATCATTATGTCAAAGCGATACCTGCACTCCCATGTTCATCACAGCTCTATTCACAATACCCAAGAGATAGAGCCAACCTAAATGTCCACTGATGGATGATGGATAAGGTAACTTTGGTAAATATACACCATGGAATACTACTCTGCTATAAAAAAGAGTGAAATTCTCCCATTTGCAGCTACATGGATAAGCCTGGAGAAACTTATGTTGAGTAAAAACAGCATAGCACAGAGGGATAAATATAGTTTGCACTCACTCATAAGTGGGAGCTAAAAGATAAAGAAGGAAGGAAAGAAAGACCACAGTGGTGTGTTGGTATTGCAGAAGGAGAGAGCATTCCTAGGGATATAAACTGGAGTGGGAAAAAGGGACCCGAGGTAGAAGATAAGGGATAATTGGGTGGGGGACATGGGGTGTAATCATAATTTGTGGTAATGGGCATGCTACCAGTATGGTTCTGGCCATAATATCTTGGACAAGAGGGGTGAACAACAGCTTTTTATATCATGAATATCCATAACCAAAAATCAAACAAACAAAAAAACTATTTTATGTCATAGGGCAAAATGTTCAAAAATTTGAAGGAAATACAAACCCCCAAATTCAATAAGC
>NW_007742998.1:5249-19212 GCF_000696425.1 Galeopterus variegatus
ACAGGAAAGTGTAACAATAATGCAAAAGTAGGACATAATTAACTCAGAGTGTTCAGTTATAAAAACGAATAATCTACAGTTACTATAAAATCAGTAAAGTAAAATAAAACTTTCAAAAATCTAAACAACCTAAAATTATAGAATATAGGAAAAAAGGAAATAGAGAATTGGCAGAGAAATATCAATAAGCACAATTTTTTAAAATGGTATAGCTATTTCCAAACATATCAATGTGTACATCGAATCTTAATTAACTAAATACCATAATGAAAGTAAAGAATAGATTACAAAGCAATACTAAAATATATGTTATCTTCATGAGATTCACATAACTGCAAAAATGTATAGCTACATTAAAAGAAATAAGAAAACTTTACCACAAAACCGTAAGCATGAGAAGCTGGAGTGACTATAGCAATACCAGAAAACAAAACAAAACAAGACAGAAAACAGACTGTAACATGAAATGTATCATCAATAATCTGACAACATGAAAGTTTTAATTCATAGAAGACATAAACAGCATAAATCTTTATGTTCTCATAACTAGAGTCCCAAAATTCAGAAAGTAAAACTTGAAATAATTAATTTAATAATTCTACACTTATAGTAGGAAATCTTCAGACCTGTTTTATTAAACACTAAAAAAATCAGTAAAGTAAGAGTTAATCTGAAAATGCTACATGCAAGGGTATAACTACATTCTTTTCATATGAATTTTGTGTGTTTATTTACTAAGGTAGTTCATAGGCTGGCTCTTAGAGAAAATGTTTATGACTGTTAAAGTTTTAAAAATTTTATTTTCTTTGTAAATTATCCAGCTTTAGGTATTTTGTTATAAGCAACAGAAACAGACTAATACAGAAAATTATTATCAGAGAATTGGAGTGTTGCTAATAACACATACTTGAAAATGTGGAAGTAGCTTTAGAACTGGGTGTAGGCAAAGGTTGGATGAGTTTGGAAGACTCAGAAGAAGAAAAAAGAATGAGAGAAAGTTTGGAATGTCTTAGAGACAAATCACGTAGTGGGGAGAAGAAGGTTGATAGAAATATGGACTGGAAAGACCATTCTAAGGAGGCCTCAGATAGAAGTAAGAAGGAATTTATTGGAAACTAGGACANTGAAAAACAAAACTTTTTCTATGCAAACTAGAGGTGAGAAAAGAGGTGCTCAGTTTCCCTGGGATCAAGTTTCAGACTGCTCCCCTGACCTCAAACCACTCCCCTAGGATTCAAGCTCCTCCTCTGAGTTGACCTACGGTTGCCTGTTGCACTTAGTTTCAGCACCAACACCTGGATGTTGAGACCACAGGGGGAAGACTTATGTAATTCCAGCAGCTGAATATGCTCAGTAGAAAGGAATTTATCCTATAAATAACCTCCCAGTGCAGGTGCTGGAGAACATCTAGCATATTTTAAGTGCTTGGGTGGAATTTGACCAATGAGCATGCTCCAAAGATTCCAACTGAGTATTGTGCAAGACTATATTACATAACCTGTTACATAACTGAGAACCACCCCCTTAGTTGAATATTCATTAGATAGCATGAATATGTATAAATAGTTCAACTACAATAATAAATCCAGGAAGAAGGCAGGGTTGTTGCTCATCTCTCTGGGGACAGCCCACGCATTGCCCGTGAGGCATGCATTTCTTATACTTTGTGTTAAACTTGCCTTTAGCAGGTTGCTGTTCACTCTGGAGCCAGCCTGCACTTCGTAAAATGTGTATTAATTATTTTTATTTTGAACTTGCTGTGGCCGTCACTCAGTGTCTGGAGCCAGCCTGTGCTTTCCGTGTGAAGTCTCCATAGCTCTTTATATTAAACCTGTTTTCACTTCCTACTCTGACTCTGCTCTTGAATTCTTTCCTGTGTCAGAGTCAAGAACCTGGTAGAGGATGAGGTGGGTTGAAATTTTTCAAGTGGAACAAAAAGTATATAGATGGAAAGTAAGATATACACAAAATACGAATAGATCTCCAAATGGAAAATAAGAGGGTTGACATACACAGCATTTTTCACATTCATAAATGTTCTTTAAAAGATAAATTGCAGTTTAATACAAAAATAACCACAATGTATTGTGGCGTTTATAAATGCTGACCTCAAACCACTCCCCTAGGATTCAAGCTCCTCCTCTGAGTTGACCTACTGTTGCCTGTTGCACTTAGTTTCAGCACCAACACCTGGATGTTGAGACCACAGGAGGCAGACTTATGTAATTACTGCGGCTGAGTATGCTCAGTAGAAAGGAATTTATCCTATAAATAACCTCCCAGTGCAGGTGCTGGAGAACATCTAGCATATTTTAAGTGTAAATGAATAACAGTAAGGTATAACTATAATACAAAGTGGGACATAATTAACTCAGAGTGTTTAGTTATAAAAACGAATAATCTACACTTTAAAACCGTTACTATAAAATCAGTAGAGTAAAATAAAACTTTAAAAAATCTAAACAACCTAAAATTATAGAATATAGAAAATAGAATACATAAAAAAGGAAATAGAGAATTGGCAGAGAAATACCAATAAGCACAATTTTTTTAAAAAATGGTATAGCTAAAACCAAACATATCAATGTGTACATCGAATGTTAATTAACTAAATACTGCAATGAAAATAAAGACTAGATTACAAAACAATACTAAAATATATGTTATCTTCATGAGATTCATATAAATGCAAAAATGTATAGCTACATTAAAAAGAAATAAGAAAACCTTACCACAAAACAGTAAGCACGAGAAGCTGGAGTGACTATAATAATTCCAGAAAAAAACAAAATAAAAAACAGACTAACATGAAATGTATCACCAAAGATAAAGAGTTATAATCTGTTAACATGAAAGTTTGAATTCATAGAAGACATAAACATCATAAATCTTTATGTTGCCATAACTAGAGTCTCAAAATTCAGAAAGTAAAACTTGAAATAATTAGTTTGACAATTCTACAATCATAGTAGGTAATCTTCAGACCTCTGTTTTATTAAACACTAAAAAAATCAGTAAAGTAAGAGGTAGTCTGAAAACGCTACATGCAAGGACATAACTACATTCTTTTCAAATGAAATCTGTGTGTTTATTTATTAAGATATTTCATAGACTGGCTCTTAGAGAAAATGTTTATGACTGTTAAAGTTTTAAAAATTTTATTTTCTTTGTAAATTATCCAGCTTTAGGTATTTTGTTATAAGCAACAGAAACAGACTAATACAGAAAATTAGTATCAGAGATTTGGGGTGTTGCTAATAACACATACTTGAAAACGTGGAAGTGGCTTTAGAACTGGGTGTTGGCAAAGGTTGGATGAGTTTGGAGGACTCAGAAGAAGAAAAAAGAATGAGAGAAAGTTTGGAATGTCTTAGAGACAAATCACGTAGTGGGGAGAAGAAGGTTGATAGAAATATGGACTGGAAAGACCATTCTAAGGAGGCCTCAGATAGAAGTAAGAAGGAATTTATTGGAAACTAGGACAAAGATAAACCTTACTATGAACTGGCAAGGAACTTGCCTGAACTGTGTCCCTGCCCTAGGAATTCATGGAAGTTAGAATTTAAAAATTGTGAACCAGAGTATTTGGCAGAAGAAATTTCTAAGCAGCAAAACATTCAGGAAACTGCATGGTTATTTCTAACAGCCTACTCCATGTTATGACAGAAAAGTTCATGACATAAAGCCAGAATTCAAAAGGAGAGAAGAGCATAAAGATTTGAAACATTTGAAGCCTGACCGTGTGGTACAGAAGTAGAGTATTTTCAGAAGAAAAAACAAACAGTAGTGAAAAGATTAGTACAATGGAAAATGACTACCAAGGGAAGGGGGAAGTGGCACTGAAGGCATTGCGGAAGCATCTGAGGCCAGCTCTTTCACTTTAGGCACAAAGGCCTGGGGAAACAGAATGGTATTGGGGATCAGGAGTGAGGCACCCTCCTCAGGCTTGCTGCCCAGGGCCACCTTGGGAAGCTACTTCCAGCATCAGCACCGTAGCTGCTTTGGCTGCCCTAGACATGGCTAAATTGGCCCCAGGTATGGCTTGAACCACAGCTTTGAAAAATTCAAGTCATAATCCTTGACAGAGTCCATGTGGTGTGAGGTCTACAGGCTTGCAGAATAGCAGAGCTCTGAAGGCTTGGGAGCCTCCACTCAGATTTCAAAGGATGTATAGAAAAGCCTAGGGGTCCAGGAAGAGGTCTGTCACAGGGGCAGAGTCACAAATTAGAGCCTTCACTAGAGCAATGCTAAGAAGAAATGTGGGGTTGGAGGTGCAGCAGAGAAACCCCAACAGTGCCATGCCTAGTGTAGTAGTGAGAGTGGACCCACTATGGAGACACCAGAACTGTGGAGCTACCAGTGTGCAACGTGAGCTTGTGAGAGCTGAAACATCACCTGAGACCAGGAAAGCCATAGAATCCGAGCTGCCTCAAGACTTGGGGACCCACTTTCTGTACTAGCATGCAGAGGACATAGAACATGTCTCTTCTCTAGTTTTCTGATGACCAAAGCACTGGAAGTGGCTTCTTTAGGAAACAGTGACATGGATTCTTGAAGGACTATACAAGAATCAAGGAGACTCATAAACATTTGCTACAATTATACAAACTAAAAGTCATTCAACATCTAAGGCTGTGTAGATGCCATTGTAAAGTGCCTTTGAATGAAAACATTTTAAATTGTCTATAAAGCCCAAGTAGAAAAGGGATGACATTCTAGGATTCTGAGACATGGTATGGGAAGTACAGCAGAAGAAATAATGGAGTTTGCTTCTTCTTGTCACAATAGTCCCTTAATTAATCCATGTTCTTTTGGAAATTTTACCTACAAACTAGATATATCTGGAACTGTCATGGCAGGAGTGTGTTTGAGTCATACTAAAATCAAAGAAAAGTTGGCTGTCAATCCCCAATGTATAAAGATACCTTCTAACTAGCTCATTGCTCTTCCATGTAACTATTGTAGCACATTTAATTCAAATTTCCTTTACATATTGGATCCTAGAGGCAGATCTAAGTCTAATGTGTGAACTAAATAAAAGGAAATGTCCATTAGGTGAGGTAATTTAAAGGTAATAAAAGTTGTCCCCAAATGGCATAGACTGATTTTTAAAATGTGTGTGATCCCTGTGCCTAAATTTGTGAAAGTAGATAATCTATAATCACTTCCTGGAAACACAGTTTGCGAAATTCGTGATTCAACTAAGGGCTTATATTAGTGAATTGCAAGAGTTTTCTCTCCTGATTTTCTATGAAAAAATCACAGATAGCTAGTATGAAAATATTTTCATTTATCCTAGTTTATCTAATTCAATCTTATCCATGGTCCTTTACTTTCTCTCCCTAATCCATATTATTTTCATAATATACCCAACAACAACTGGTGGAAAACATTATTGTCTAGGTAAGATTTTTTAACATGCACACACAATGAATCAATACTATAGGTCAACTCCTTTATAGTAGTTCCTCTTCTGTCTAGGCACTGGCATCCCTAAAAGCAGGCATAAAAAGTAAAGACAGATAGGGGAATATGTGCAAAAATACCAACATTTTGGTATATGACCAACTGGATATACAGTGGTGGTCCCCTAGATTATAATGGCCGTATCCCATAGCCTATGTGCGTAGACATCTATACTATTTCGATTTGTGTAAGCACATTCTGTGATGTTAGCACAACACAAAATCACCTGACAAATAATTTCTCAGAATGTATTCCTGTTGTTAAGCAACACATGACTGTATACATACACACATGCACACACACAGAGACACACACACACATATATTGCCAACTCCAAGTTTTGTACACAATATGAATGAGTATACATCTCTACCAAAATACATACATGAGAATGTTCACAATAACATTTTGGTAATAGTATAGTGGGAAACAACTCAACTGGTTATCAACATTAGAGTAAATTAATAAATGCTTGTTTAATTGTACAAAGGAATACTGTACAACATTGAGAATAAATGTACTGAAACTACATACAAGTTAGATAGATTAGACAAATATGTCGTTGACTAAAACAGTACATAGCACAGACACTCACTTATGTATGGTTCAAAAAATATTAAAATAACCCATCATCATAAGAAAGTATGCCTTGGGAAAAGAAGATAGTGACTTAGGAGGGAGCATGTAGAAGGCTTTGGAGGATTCTTGTAATGCTTTGTTTTTTTGTTTGTTTGTTTGTTTTCATCTAGGTGATGATGGCAGGGATTTTTAGAATAATGTTTTTAGAAATGCATCTAGTTGTATACTAATTATTTTTGTATAAATTATATGAACATTACACATCAAAAATCTTCCAAAAATAAAGTCTATTCATGATAAGATTATGAGAAATCCCAGAATTTTATTATTATACATTTTTATGTCTAGTAATGCCTGGTATACAACAAGGTTTAGCTTTTTTTTTTTTAAATAAATGGTGTAACTTTTATGGAATATTTCAGTGGATAATTATGACTTTTGTTTTTAAGATTTGCTCTTTACCTAACAAAATGTTTTATTCAACCCATGAGCACTTTTAGTATTGTTTTCTGAAAAAAAGGAAGCTTAGTAAATGTGACTTTCCTTAGGACAAGTTCCCTGCACTGGACTTATTTATTATTCCCTGATTTAGGGCCAGAAGAATGTTTTCTGAAGGGAGAGTTTATAAGTAGAAAGTTTCATGAATAGTATTACATTTTGGAGCACCATTGACACCAGGGAAATTGTTTAGGTAAACATTCCTTTCCTTTCCTCACTAAAGTTACTAGTTGTAATCTTAAACTACTAGTAGTAATCTTAAATCATGATTAATGTTGAATTACAACTAGTAATTTTCCTCTGTGATTTAAGAAAGCAATTTTCAGTTAAATACAAAACCCTTTAGGAATTTAATTATCCAATATTTGATAATAATTATGTTCAGATTTTAATGAAAATGTTTAGAGGGAAGTTAGACTAAATGGACTGCAGGAACAGTTATGCTTAAGAAGTTAAATTTAGGTTCTGCCTAAACCAGTGTAACCTGAAGAGATTTGTCATCTCTGGAGATGAGGAATCCACCTGATGGGATAATAATTTTGGACCAAGAATAATTCCTGTTTCTTCAAATTTGCACCAGAAAAGTAGATACTGGTAGTATGGCTCTTGGGTAGCACAAATGCATCACTGTCTTTGGTTTAATGGGTGCAAATTATTATGACTACTTAGTTTGTGCTTGACCTCAATAATATCTCCTATAGCCATAAGTTTAGTGTACTTGTATCAGCACCATCACCCAAAGAAGGGCAATAAAACATGAAAAGGCATTGAAACGTATCAACGAGGAACCCATTTCCACACACACACAAAATACTCTGTTTCAATCATTTTAACCTAGGTTATAGTCTAGCATTATAGAGATTATGAAAATAGGCCATGTGTCTGTCTACTACCAAGTAAGGTTTGAGAAGACAGAGGAATCACCTGGAGAATTGGTATACATAAACTGACTTATGTCTGTCATTTGTTACATTATTTTTGTACATACAAAATTTTCATTTACATGTCTTGTGTTATTATTGAAAATCATTGTACTCCAAATGTATGTATAATAAACTAATAAAATAAATAAATAATTAACTGCATTAAGATATAATATAAATGGGAATAAATTATTGTACATTACAGTCAACAGTAGACTTAAGTGAACACAGAAATATGTGCTTTCCATCATTCTGCAATGATTTACACATTATAAAATATCACTGAGAATACGGCCAGTAAAGAGTTTTCCCCAAGGCTGCTATGCTGCACAGCCTCAGGGGCACCATGTTACTTATTTTCTATGTGCTCCTGAGGACGGCACAATACGGCAGCCCTTTGCACACTAAAGTTAAAAATGTTGGAAAAAAAATGTTGGAGTGTCCAGTGAAGATAAATAACCCAGAGTATATATTGTTCTGGCAGACTCTCCTATTACTACCCTTTGCCCTCAATCACTGGTGGAATTTTGCCTTAGTTTAGGAAAGGAACTTGAATGACCTCTCCATTTTCCTAAAACTCTATAGATATAGCATCACTATTTTAGTGAATTTCACTTTGACACAAATACTCTATAGCATTTCATGAGGGTAGCCAAAATAGTTATTTCTCTCAAAGAGGTTTTTTTTTTTTTTGGGGGGGGGGGTTGTTTTTTTTTTTCATTTGTTTGTTTTTGTTTTTGTTTATGTTATGCTGTAGTAAGAAGTCTGTTGAGAGCAGGAACTTTGGAGTCAAAAAGACTTCACGTCTATGAGAATCAAGAAGTTTACTGATTACTTTTGGATCTCACTTTTGGTATTTGTATAACAAGAGGTTGTTAGAGAAGGAAACACAAGGTCCCACTTGAAATATATAAAAATATTCATGAATATAAATTAAATAATATATGAAAAGCACGTGATATTTGTTAAGATATCCACAATGATCTATATTTAGTTTCATACCTTTGTCCCCTACAAGTCTGAGTGTCCACTGCTGGCAGTGATGGCTTTTGGTAAGTACATGGCCATTAGCAACTCCTTGGTTTATACAGTGACGAATGAAGCTATGCTTAAAAAGCATGTTTATAGATAGAATAATAGAGTCATTTTTATGCTCAGAGCAATATGAATACAAGATTTAACTCTCCGTCCCTATAAAGGAGTCCAGTGAAGTCACAGTCTAAGACAATAGCCCAGATTAAGGAAGGATAGAATATTGCATTAGTAATTGTAAGGAAGAGACTGGGATAGACACAAAATTCAGACTTTCAGTACCTCCCAGTTATCAAAGGATTAACATTAATATAGTCTACAAAAGTTATTTTGGAGGTAAACAGAACTTGGCTTTATAAAAAATTTATCATCCTAGCACAGATTTATTTTAGAAGAATCATCTTTGTATATGTCAACTATATTAGTAGAAACAGACTTTCAAATTTGTTCCTACTCTTTGTTGAACATCCACCAGCCTAATGACCTGAAAATATCCAAAAACATACACTCACTTAGTCATTACTCATGCAATTCTTTGTGCTAGGGATTGTGGGAATGTAGAGAGACATATGTATGAGCAGATTTAAAAAATAAAATGTCAAGAGTGTACTGGCTGCGGGACAGCTATAAAATAATTGAAGGGAGGGTGGTTGGCATATAGTTGGGGGAAAAGAATCAGACAATGATTAATAAAAAAAGCAGCATGTATGATTAACATACTTCTAAATGACAGATGAAGGAGACTGTTTCAGAATGGAAGAAACAGAATGAGCAATGAAAAGGATAAGAAAACATTGAGTAGGGGATCTATTTAAGTTTAACTAGATATATGATTTCACTGGAGGAGGTATAGATTCATGGTAGCAATGAGCCTCGTGTTAAATAAACTCTGTTAAATTTCTAACATTTATTAATTTTTGGACAAGTATGGAAAATCAAAAGTTCAGCCTTTGTTTAAGTTTTTGCAGCATTCCCAGGGAAAAATACACAACAGGAATCTAATTAATTGTGTTTGGATAACACAGAAGAGTGAAGGTAGAAGCTTAAGGGATTTAAGTCCCAACGGTCAGTAGGTAAAAATAAATGTGATCTATTGTTCATGTACGAGACATAAGGACAGAGAGACTTGCACATCTCAGGTAGGGTTCTGAATGGCTGAATTTAAAGAATATAAGGGAGTATATTCTTACTGTTTAGAGAAATGAGGAATCAAGTATTGAGGAATTTCTAAATGAATGAATTTCTACCTGTTTACTTATTTAAATAAACTCTGCAACCTAATGGCCAAACAATAAGTCTTTCTCTTTAGACATATGTGGATATAACTTGCTTGTTTGTCATTTGGATAAGCATACTAATGATTTTACTTATTTATATTTCAATGGATACTCATAAGTAAACCATTACTTTTTTTTTTTTATCACTTTGCAGGTGATATTATTGTACAACTAAATTTAAGATCTGTCCTAGTGTTATTAAAATAATAATGATGGTAACACATTGCAAAAACCAATATATGTAAATTCAGGTTCATACGGGGCACAAACAAAAATACTTAAGTCTAGAAGAAATAATAGTTCATATTCCAATTTTGTGTATCAACAGCTAAGCAAACAGACACACACACACACACACACACACACACACACTTAAATGCTCATATAAACACAAGAATCAAGCCTATGTATCTCAGAAACATTTATTCTCTTCCCATTTTGATTTTAATGAAAAAGTCAGTTTAAAAGCTGACAGCAAGCTAATGTGTGTGCTGTAGTCTGCGTTTCCACTTCTTCTCACCACTTCTCTTTGGTTTTCAGGAGATTTATCCTTTGGAACCAGGTCAGTCATGCAAATGGGTTTTGAATGCTGTGGGAAACCAGTGATGGTGAATGATAAAACAGTTCAATAAAATGTGTTTCATTTTTCAGTAAACACTAAAGATACTGTGCCAAAAACAATACCGTAATAATTTTCATTTAACTTATATTCAATATCATTGTCAGTGATAAAATCAATTATGTTTCTTGAAAAATACAATAAATGTGATTCTATTTGCCAAACATATAATATGGTTGATCTTGTGTCTTCTGGCCTTTTCTCTCTAACTTTGGTGCTTTTTTCAAACCATTTTTGATCTACTGCCTGAGATTGCGTGATACAGTCCAAGACAAGCCACATATCTCAGGAATTATATATAAATTTAGAATCAAAGTTTATCAACTCCCTACTCCAGACATTTTTAGTATTTTGCACATGAGAATGCTTATTAAAAAGTGACACTTATCTGGAGTATTTTCTGAGAGTAAAGAAGACAGTTTACAGAAACAAATCATGTTCTGTCTTACAAATAATATTTTTTGGATATCCATAAAACTCAAATCCTAATCTATCCTTCTTTTGATGATTTTTGAAACAGTTTTGAACAAGATCAAAGAAGAATGGACAGGGGAAATTGCTCCTCGGTAACAAATTTTTTTCTCTTGGGAATTACTGATAACCCGAAAGTAAAAGTAACTCTGTTCTCTGTATTTCTAATTGTTTATCTCATTATTCTCCTGGCAAATTTTGGAATGATCATTTTAATTAGGATGGATTGGCAGCTCCACATGCCAATGTATTTTTTCCTTAGCCACCTCTCTTTCTGTGATCTCTGCTATTCCACGGCAATTGGGCCCAAGATGCTGGTGGACCTAATGGCCGAAGACAAATCAATTCCCTTCATTGGCTGTGCTCTGCAATTTCTCATCTTCTGTATCTTTGCAGATTCTGAATGTCTGCTGCTGGCAGTGATGGCCTTCGATCGGTACAAGGCCATTAGCAACCCTTTGCTTTATACAATCAATATGTCCAACAGAGCGTGTTTCCTACTCTTGGCTGCAGTTTATCTGGTAGGAATGACAGATGCTTTAATACCTACGACCTTGGCATTCCTCTTATGTTTCTATGTATCTAATGAGATTAATCATTTCTTCTGTGACTTTCCTCCTCTCCTATTGCTATCTTGCTCAGACACACAGGTCAATGAGCTGGTGATATTCACCATAATTCGTTTCATTGGACTGAGTACCATTTCAGGAGATCTTGTCTCCTATTGTTATATCGTCCTTTCAGTCTTAAAGATCCACTCTTCTGAGGGAAGGTTCAAAGCATTCTCCACCTGCACCTCCCACTTAACTGCAGTTGCAATTTTCCAGGGAACTGTGCTCTTCATGTATTTCCAGCCAAGTTCATTCTACTCTCTAGATCAGGACAAAATGACCTCATTGTTTTACACCCTTGTGATTCCCATGTTGAACCCTCTGATTTATAGCCTAAGGAACCAGGATGTGAAAGAGGCCCTGGGAAAGCTGAAAAATAAACTTTTTAAATAAATAGGTATACACTGTAAATAAATATGCATTTATATACACACAAAAATGCATACTCATTGTTTTCTTCAAATCATGTATTCTAAAGTTGTCTCAAATGCCTTAACTAATATAACACACATTTTACTAATTCTCAGCATACTAAAATTTTGAAATTTCCTAAATAGGCTATACTTCATCATGTGCCTTCAATTTAAATAAAGTTCTCCCTATTTTTGTAAAACTTCCTTGTCTCTCTATTAGTGTGCCCAGCTTTCATTTGTATGCTCTTTTTTTCGTAAGTTAATTTACTTATTCTGAGAGTTATTGAGTCTTTAGGATGTGCCTTTTGCACTGTTGTGTGCTTTGCATTTTATAGTAAATTCATTAGTTTCTATGCTAATGAATGTCATAATGTAGTGAAACTGGAAACATTAAACTTACGAATAATTCCTAATAAAGTGTAAAGTGCCATTAAACCAAAAGGCAGTATAATCAAATACAAGCAAGATCTCTAAATCTATATTACAGAGGAGAAAAGATTCTTTGAAATGGAGACATTTAGTTTCAGATCTAAACAATGAGTAGATATACAATGGGAGGTAGAGAGAAGAAAGAGTCGTAGATGGAGAAGCTGAGAAGTGGAAACTCAGGGTGTGCAGGACAATGCTTTTCCAGGGAAGAGAAAGCTCGGGATGTAAAAATTAAAGTACAGAGGGAAAGGCCCCAGTAAAGTTCATCCTTGTGCTGAAGTTCTCAGCTCAGTCACTTCCACTCTGCTTTACTTCCTTTCTTTCCCCCCCTCAGACCTGGTGAAATGCCCTTCTTTTAGATTCATGAATAAAATTCGCCTAAAGGTATTATTCTATCTATCACTCTGTTTAGTAAGCTATTGACTCATAAATGAGACTGGGAGCATTCTTCTCTTAAGGATTGTGTATTTTATGCCTGTCATTCCAGCACTTGTCTGAGACACAAGGTTAAAAAATAAATAATTAATAAAAATCAATACACACTATAACATTTTCGAGTGTTTTTTAGATATCAAAGTATAAAAACTGAGGGCCAGATATGTGCCTTGAATATATATATTTAATAGCTTCTGAGAAGGTAAATAAAATGTTGTGAATGCTAAGATTATGTTGTAATCAATGTGCACATCTACAAAGACATGCATAAGGATTGCACAGGAAGTAAAGAACATTCATTTGGTTACATTGTTTTGGGGTTTTTTTTGGGGGGGGTATTATTATTTTTTAGTTATTTATTTTGGTGGCTGGCCAATATGGGTATCTGAATGATTGACCTTGGTGCTAAAACACCATACTCTAACCAACCAAGCTAACCTGCCAGCCCTATCCTGGGTACTTTCTTGATGTTTTTCTACATCCTCTGGTCAAGGGAGAAGTATATTGACAAAATGTGGATATAGACATATATTTGAAGGATCACACAAAACTCAATGACACTCAATTATTCATTACAATTATACAAACTAAAAGACAGGTATTCTAGCTGCCAATGTGAAATGTCCTGTGTGAAAATATTTCAGAAGGAAAGTAAAGCACAAGAGATTCCTTTGCTTTTCAAGTTGGCATTTGTGGGACATTGTGACAGATTATAGGAAAGCACAGTAAAGGGAAAAAACCCATGAGACATGCTTCTTTTAGAAAACAGGTTTTAAGAGTTTCCACCTGTACCATATGTTCTCAATTTACACATGTTCTTGTTAATCTTTCTTACAAGCAACAGCATAGATGAAAGCATTGTTTGAAAATTATTAAAGTTCAGACAAATTGGAGGGTTGGTGGAGTGCTGCAAATTCAGAAAACATAAACATCTTTTCTCCCTTCCATATGAAATATGGCAGTTATGTCATAGAAATTGATTTGATCTATTGGCTCATTTAATCACACCCAGTAAGTGTGGACTAAAGACAAGGAAATTGTAATCCCAACAAAGATGTGATCTTAAGCTCAATAAAGGTATATCTACAAATGGGAGAAACCAAGTTGATTGATCATAGGCCTCATCTCTGAATTTGTCCAGTTAAAGGTTAAAAAATCACTTACCAAGAAAATTGTTAAGAAGATTCATGATTTAAATAGAAATTTGGTG
>NW_007742998.1:19851-20086 GCF_000696425.1 Galeopterus variegatus
GACACTCAATTATTCATTACAATTATACAAACTAAAAGACAGGTATTCTAGCTGCCAATGTAAAATGTCCTGTGTGAAAATATTTCAGAAGGAAAGTAAAGCACAAGAGATTCCTTTGCTTTTCAAGGTGGCATTTGTGGGACATTGTGACAGATTATAGGAGAGCACAGTGATGGGAAAAAACCCATGAGACATGCTTCTTTTAGAAAACAGGTTTTAAGAGTTTCCACCTGTA
>NW_007742999.1:0-4965 GCF_000696425.1 Galeopterus variegatus
ATATTGTTGCTTTTATTGCCTGAGCTTCTAGGGTTGAATCTAAAAATTGAACTGTCTCTTCTTGGCTCATAATAAGTTCCGCACATACTTGTTGGTTAGATGACTGAATTAATGAAAAAAAAATTATAGTTCAGAATAAAAAAAAATTGAGTAATATGCTCACTTCTTCTTTAAGTCCACGGGAACCCTGACGTACAGAGAGCGACATACCAATATTTGATTTTGGATGCTGCCAAGTTAATCTTGAACAGTTGAGAAAGAAATGTGCATGGTTTATTCTCCCACCTTGGTTTATAAACAGATATCTGTCCCTCTACAAAGATGTTGACCTGGATTTTCTGAGTACAGCTTGATCACCTATTCTAGGAGATTTGGCATGTATAATACTCTCTAAAAGGAAAAATAATCACAAGATGTAGCTACATGACTCCACAAGTCTATAGTAAATCATCTAGTCTTAGAGGCTTTGTTGACTATGAGCAGCCCAGGCCAATGGAATGGTCGTTGTTCTTTGTATCAGGCAGACTCAGTTACCAATCCTAGCTCCCCAGCTCTTGTAAACATTTGCTATTGAGGCTGCTTAGTATATATTCCTCTTCTCCTGAAAATAGAGCCTGTGTCCTTGGAGAAAATCCTGTCCTGTGCCAATTTCAGCAGAAATTAAATCTATCATTGGCTACAGGGATGGGCATTCAAAGACCTCTATCTGCTGTGTGGTCTTGTAAGCAGCAACACACCAAGAGAAATGAGCACATCCAGAGTTTAAGTAACATTCTCCCCGAAAAATGAACCATGGATCCTCGAAGAAATAACTGTTTAGAGGAGAATGTGTGTTGGTGGCAGGGGTGGGGCAGTAGAGTACAAGAGACTGAAATAACTTGAGCTAGAAAGCATTGAATTGCTCAGAGAATGAAGGGGGCACATCTTGAATAACTTCAAACAACCTCCCCACAAAATACTTACCAACTACAAAAGAGAATAGAGTACATTTACAGTGAGAAACATGGTAGACAACACCCTAATCCAATCATTAAAGTTAACATCAGCAGTAATGGAACAAATCGATACCACGTGCCTCCTGATAAGATGCAATGAGAAAAACATAACATCATTTTGTGATATCCCTGCCAAAAATGCATAACCCGAATCTAATCATGAGGAAACAGCAGATAGACCAAAAATGAGCATTGCTCTGCAAAAATCACTGACCCCTAACGTTCAGCAGTTTCAAGGTCATGAAAGTCAAATCAATCTGCAGAAGTGTTCCACTCTGAAGAAACTAAACAGGTGTGACAGCTAAAGGTAACACGAGGTTCTGGACTAGACTCTTTTGCTAGAAAGACATTATTGAGACAATTGGAGAAAGTTGAGTGGGGTCTAAGGATTAAATGACAGTAAAGTATCATTATTAACTCCAATTTTGATGGTTGTGTTTTAGAAAGGTAGAACACCCTGTGTATAGGTGTATTTTAATGCATATTAAAAAATTCAAGAGTGATGGGGTATCAAATTCAAAACTCTAATATTGTTTAGGAAAGACTTCTTTGTTCTGCACTTGATCTTTGCTGTGTTTGAGATGGTTACAAAAATATATACACAATATTGATGATATGTACATAGAACATGTCTGTGAAGACACACCAGAATTGCCACGGCTTATGGGAAGAGGAGAGGTGTCCACTGCTTACCTTATCTTGAGATATTGTATTTTGTACATTTAAAATTATATTCATAAAAATGGTTTTAGGTAAAAATTTTGATGTAAATTAAAAAATAAAATGCATACACACTCATTATCGTAATTTTAAAAATTACAAATATTAAAGGCTTGACTAGGCCAGTATTTTGATGTTTTTCCTATTGCTGTGCATCGTTTCTTCCCCCTTGGTTTTACAACATTATGATCCTGTAGTAGTCGTATGCTATATACAATTTTGAATTTTTTAAAATTAATGTTATTTTTCGTGTTACTTAAAATTCTTTTAACCCTATGCAAATCATTGTGCAGTATATGTATGCATTGAAACGATACTGTACCCCACAAATATGTACAAATAAATATTAAAAGAAAAATGAATAAATGAAAGGAATCCCCTCATTCAATTTGTACCTTTAGGCTACTTTATTTTGATTGCTAGCACTTATCACTATATGACAAAATAAATTATTTTTTGCTGTAACTGTGCACTAGAATCTTGGCTCCTCCCATAAGGAGGAAGTCTTCCATAAGACTGGGAAGTTTGATTTATTCCATGATATGGCTTCTGTGTGTAATGCTGTGCCAGGCATATAATAAATACTTTATAAATATTTACATAAGAAAGATAAATGCAAAGAAAATAAATCTTGTTTACTTTTATATTTCAGAACCTGTTAAGTAGCAGTTATTTCCTGGACGAATAATCAATTAAGTATTTACTATATGCCCAGGCACTGTGCTAAGCACTCTGCAGATACTCCCTAATTTAATGACTCATCAACAACCCTATGAAAATGACTATTACCGTGTACAAATGAGCATTGCGAAGTTTAGTAATGAGTAAATTGACTAAAGTCACACAGTTGGCATTTAGGAACCTGAGATTTAAACCCTGCCCTGCCTTGCTTGTTAGCCTTTCCTTTATATGCACTGCCTCGCTAGGTGTAATCCCTGTGGCAGTCATATCAGCAGTGGAAGATACTAGTCCTTTGCCTTCTCCCTGGCTCAGGTCTTCATTACCTCTCCCCCGGAATCTTGCAGTGAATGCTTAGCTTTCCCCTCCGCCTCATTTTATAATTCCTTACTAGATTATGATTCCAAAGAAATGCCAACAGTGCCTTTACCTTCACCAATCACTTCCTGGGGCTGCCTATTGGCTAGAGCAGAATTACAAAGAGCTTGTAGAACATTAAGTCCACCAGAGGAGAAAGCAGGAATTTATTTTCCCAATGCAATGGGGAGGGAAGGTAAGCAATGCAGCCATAGAGGAAAGCTGAAGATCAAGGGTGTTCAAATTGTTATCCATTTCACAAATAGATTGCATGACTGGGGTTACCAGGGTTATAGCTACAAATAACCAGGGGTGGGTGTAAGTTGCTGGGTTAAAATATGAGAGGTGAGATATGCAGCCAGAGATAGTAAATCTCTGCAAAATTAGCACAAGGATGAGTGAAGTGGAGGTAGCAAACAGAAGGCAAGCTTCAAGTATGTCTAAGGAGAAGTCTAATTGAGGGGAATCATATTCACAATGGTGAGTTTTTTTGAGGAATTAAATAAAGAGAGCTAATATTTATAAAATGCCTAGTATGGGGACTGGCACATAGTAAGAGTTCAGTAAACAGTTTATCTTATTAATAGTACCTTGATTTTAAAGTATCAGAATGTGCAAAAATTACTGTAAACACTTCCTAGAAGTAGAAATACATGTTGATTCACATGCATTTGTATATGACATCTTCAAATGCCTTTACATACAGTGCCAATCTCAGGAAGCATTCCAAAATTATTATTATCATTATTATTATTATTATTATTTATTATTATTATTATTATTATTATTATTTTGGAAAACAATAAACACACTCTTCCCTATCTCTTTCAGAATCTATGGCTCTGTTGATTTTTATTTGGTTTTACTTTTTGAAAAAGTTTTGCACACTCGGAAGTATATCATCACGGTTTTACAAAACAAATTGACTTTTTAAATTAGAGATAGTTTAAGGTTCTTCTAGTGACCTTCTCTTAATTTCCTCTTATTTGCTTATTAATGCCTTTGTGTTAGAGAAATTGTCCCTCTATTATCATGTTGCTGCCTATTATATTCTGAAGTCCAGACAAACTAAACACTTAAACTAAAATAGCAAAGCAAATTTGAAATCACATTACAAACCTATGTTGACCCCCCCACCCACCGCCACCACCACCAATTACCCTACCATACTACCACCTGCTCTTTCAGGTAACTCTTTATAAATTAAAAGCAATATTCATTGAATAAACACACATTGAGAGCTTGCTGTACACCACATGCTGTGCTGGGGTCTGACCATACTACAATCAGAGGTGATGTTATAATTTTATAGACTCACCCAGAGAAACATACCTAGATCATGTTCAAATAGTGAGAAATAAATCAGATTGTAAAGTCCTTCAAGCAAGAAATTTCAGCATTCTCAGGATACTCTAAAACAGAAGTCAGGCAAACCTACTCGACACAAATTTGAAATGCCAATTTTAAGCATTGATTAGAGAGAATATTGCCTGATGGTTTCCTGTCATTGTTTCTTACACATACTCTGCATTGTTACAAATCTGTGACCCTGCTTATGGTCTTCTGTCTGTTTACTCTGCTTAAAATGCATCCCAGCTACCTTGTCAACTGGATCTCTTAGTTGTTCAGCTTGCTTCACCCCATGTGGAAATAACCCATATTGCTTAGTGGCTGGAATTACAGACATCTGAGTTAAAAGCTTGGTTTTGCCACTTCCTGGCTATGTGACAGTTGACACCACTCCGTAGTAGATACACAAAGATTGTTAGAAAAAGCCACTAATGCAGAAATAAATTAAATGTAAAAAGAAAAAACAATAGAAAAAATAAAAATAAAATAAAAAGTTGGGTTTTTGAAAATATAAACAGAAATTAACAAACCCTTAGTTAAAACTAATTAGGAAAAAAAGAGGGAAGACTTGAATAAATAAAATAATGGAAGAGGAGACAATTACAACTGATAAAGATCATAACAGATTATTATGAACAATTATATGCCAAAAAAAGTGGATGACCTAGAAGAAATGGATAAATTTCTAGAAATATGCATGCTACCAAGAATACGTCATGAAGAAATAGAAAGTCTGAACTAACCTATAACCAGTATGGTAATTAAATCAGTAATCAAAAATCTCCCCCTGGGCCGGCCCGGTGGCGCACTGCGCTAGTGCGCTGCTTGGGAAGCGTGGAGGCGCTCCCGCCGAGGGTTCGGATCT
>NW_007742999.1:6152-7280 GCF_000696425.1 Galeopterus variegatus
ATAGAGAACCCAGAAATAAATTCACACATATAAGGTCAAATTATCTTCAACCAAGTTGCCAAGAATACACAGTGAGGAAAATATAGTCTCTTCAACAAATGGTGTTGGGAAAATTGGATATCCACAAATGAAAGAAGGAAATTGGACCTTTACATCACACATACACTAAAATCAACTTAAAATGGGTTAAAGACCTGAAAACTGTAGAATTCCTAAAGGAACAGATAGAGAAAAAGCTTTGTAACATTAGTCTTGGCAATTATTTCATAGATATGACACTAAAAGCATAAGTAACAAAAACAAAAATAAACAGCAGGATTACATTGAACTAAAATGTTCTGCACAGCAAAGGAAAGAATAAATAGGGTAATTAGGCAACATATAGAATGGGAGAAAATATTGGCAAATCATTTATCTGAATTTTTACAACTCAGTAACAACAACAACCACAACAACAAAACTTCCTTGAGGGAAGGTTCATCCTTTAGTTCATCTTTGAGGATTCCTGGGGAGCTTCATTCCACACTTCTGAATGTTTTTCTATCGGAGCCTTTCTACCTGAATGTTAATGCCACTTGGGCCCTAAATAGTCATGTGAAGTGGGATTTTGGCAATGGAGAGAAGGATCTGAAGGCACCCACACCCCTGCTGGGAAATTAGACTGAGGGAAAAGATCTCAATCACTGAAAGCAAATTCAGGTACTGAACATAAGAAGTCATTATAAATCTGACTTATCTTTCCTGAGGTTTCTACCCATGAGTTGTAACTTGCTACTTCCTCTTGCTTAAGTGCATAGCTGCCATAAGTCAATACTCTGCTATCTTCCCTCATCTTATCTAATACTAATTGAGCACACATTATGATAATTTCTGGAACCACTGAGAAAAAGATGAGTTTCTGCTTTCAAGAAGCTCACAACCTATAGAGGAGGCAAAGAATTGCAATCTAGTGTAGCAAATACTACAACAGAAAACAATATAAGAACAGCATTGGCTCCAGAGGTGAGAGAGTGCAATGTGGCTTGGTGGTCTAATCTGATGAGGTCCAGTGTCTTCACTGTGGAGAAACTATTGAGCGGGTAGTGAAAGATAGTTAGGAATCCTGTGGAGAGGTTGTAGTGGGTTGAA
>NW_007742999.1:8280-9681 GCF_000696425.1 Galeopterus variegatus
TAAATCACAAGACATGGTGATTTATTGGATATAGTTTGTTGAAATAGAGAGGGTGAGTCTTTAATTGTTTGTTCATGTGTAGACATGTTGAGGTTAAGATACACTGAATAACATCTAAGTGGTGGTGTCAAGTAGACAGTTGATGTAAACATCTGGATCTGTAAAAGAGAGGTTCAAGTTAGAGAAAAACATTAAGGAATCATCGAAACATAAATAATAATGGAGAACGTGGGAAGAGATGTGGTCACCCAGGAAGGCATGCACAGTGGGCTTGTGTGATTTTATGACTTACAGCTTCTATTGCTGTAATATCAAAATGTTACAGTTTTTCATGAAGCATGAGATTTTAAATGTTTTCTTTATTCTTAACCTTCTCATTTTATAATGAGAACCAAAGATAATATAGAAGTGAATATATAGGAATTCTCATTAGCAGCAATTGCTTCCATAGAGCAAGGCATACAGTCTTATGGTTTGCCCCTCCTGTCTGCTCCTTTCTTCTGATCTCAGTAACTGGCACCATCATTCAACAAGTTACTCAAGCCAGGAAACTGGGAGCTGAAATTGGCACCTCCTTCTCCCTGTGCTTTATCTCTAATGAATCACCAAGCTGAATCTATTTCTTAAATCTCTCCACTTCCCTCCATGCCATCTAATCCAAGCCATCCTGTTCTCCCCCAGTTGCCTCCTATCTTGGCACCCACAGCCTCTCTAGTTTCCTTTCAGGATATTTTCCACACTACAGCTATAATTATAGTTTAAAAAATCTAAATCTGATATTTTAAAAATCTAAACCCTTACTTACAACACTTCCATAGATTTTCAACACTTACAAGAAAGGTAAAATTTCATATGGCTTCTAAAGCCTCCTTGGGGTCTGACATCAGCCTATATCTCCCTCTTGAATGGATCCATTCTCTTCCTCCTTCTCTGGACTCCAGCTATTCTGGGCACTTTCTCAAAAATGCCATGGTCCTTTCTCATTACAGGGTATGGCTAAACTTCACCTGGTAATGTCTTATCAACCTTCAGACCTCAGCCTAAAGGCCACTTCCTTGGGGGAGACTCCCCAGATCCTATCACCTCACTGTTCATTATCAAGCACTTAAACTTTCTCTGTTAGACCAATTAAGACCATAGTAGCTCGCAGAGTGACATAATCAAGATGGCAGAGTAGATGGTTCCCAGCATCACACTCCTCCACAACCAATCAATTTACAACTACTAAAGAGTAAAGACTGCCAACTTGGGACTGCTGGATCTCGGGGGAAGAGGAGGAGAGACCAATGGAGCTTGTAAAGGCAGGAGAAGCTTTAGTGAGAAGAAGAAGGAACCTCTCTAACTGTTTTGAGCACTGGCTGCTTCAAGGCCAGCCCAGTGAGCATGGAGTAGGAGCTGGCA
>NW_007742999.1:11607-11917 GCF_000696425.1 Galeopterus variegatus
AACCTATAGAGGAGGCAAAGAATTGCAATCTAGTGTAGCAAATACTACAACAGAAAACAATCTAAGAACAGCATTGGCTCCAGAGGTGAGAGAGTGCAATGTGGCTTGGTGGTCTAATCTGATGAGGTCCAGTGTCTTCACTGTGGAGAAACTATTGAGCGGGTAGTGAAAGATAGTTAGGAATCCTGTGGAGAGGTTGTAGTGGGTTGAACGGTAGCCCCCACAAAGGTATATCTATGTCCTAACACCTGGAACCTGTGAATGTGACCTTATTTGAAAAAACAAGTTTTGCAGATATATTAAGTTCAGG
>NW_007742999.1:14070-14489 GCF_000696425.1 Galeopterus variegatus
CCAATCAATTGAGATCCAAAGGCCTGGCCTTGCAACTGGCATCTGATGTGGGGCTGTCTTGGAGACTGAGCCTTAAAACTATCTGACCTGATGCTATCTCCAGGTAGACAGTGTCAGAAGTGAATGTGTGGGCACCAAGACGGTTTCCACTGCAGAACTGATTGCTTGTTTGCTGGTGGGGAAAACCCCACACACATTTGGTCACAGAAGTCTTCTATGTTGACGGTTGCCGAATAAGAGTATAGGAAAAACACTGCAGTTTGTTTCTTTCCATATTCTCACATATTTAGCGGGGTTAAATCACAAGACATGGTGATTTATTGGATATAGTTTGTTGAAATAGAGAGGGTGAGTCTTCAATTGTTTGTTCATGTGTAGACATGTTGAGGTTAAGATACACTGAATAACATCTAAGTGGT
>NW_007742999.1:16733-17836 GCF_000696425.1 Galeopterus variegatus
AACTGGGACGACATCAAAATCAAACTAAAAAGCTTCCACTATCGACAAAGTGAAAAGACAACCTGCAGAACAGCAGAAGGTGTTTGCAAACTACACATCAGACAAGGGGCTAACGTTCAGAGAATATAAGGAACTCAGACAACTCAACAGCAAAAAAAGACTAAATAACCTGGTTAAAAAATGGTCAAAGGATCTGAATAGACATTTCTCAAAAGAAGACATACAAATGGTCAACAAGCACAACAAAATGCTCAAACACAAAAATGCTCAACATCACTACTAATCAGGGAAATGCAAGTTCAAACAACAATGAGATATCAAATCACTCCAGTTAGAATAGCTATTTTCAACAAGACAGAAAAAAACAAATGCCAACGAGGATGCAGAGAAAAGCGAAGTCCTCATATATTGTTGGTGGGAATGTGAATTGGTACAGCCATTGTGGAAAACAGTATGGAGTTTCCTCAGAAAACTAAAAATAGATCTACCGTATGACCCAGCTATCCTGGTACTGGGTATATACCCAAAGGAAATGAAATCAATATGTCAAAAAGTCACCAGCACTCCTATGTTCATCAAAATGCTATTCACAATAGCTGAGAGATAGAATCAACCTCAATGCCCACCAATGGATGAATTAATTAGAAAAAACTGTGGTATATCTATACAATGGAATACTATTTAGCTATAAAAAATGAAATCCTAACATTTGCAGCAACATGTATGGAACTGGAAGCCATCATGTTAAGTGAAATAATTCAGGCACAGAAAGATGAATACTGCATGATCTCACTCATATGTAGAATCTAAAAAAAAAAAAAAGTGGTCCTCATAGACATAGAGAGTAGAACAATGGTTACCAGAGGCAGGGAAGGGAGGGAGGTTCAGAGGGAGGAGAAGTGATAGACTAATGGGTACAAAACTATGCTATCTACACTAAGTAAATCATTGCATAGTATATGTATGTATTGAAACAACACACTATATCCCAAAAAAATAAATATAAATAGACCGTATAGACCATAGTAGCTCATTAACTTGTTAAATTATTTAACAATTAATCAGTCTCTGTCTTACTGGACACTATGGTTTGAATGTGTCCC
>NW_007742999.1:19802-20084 GCF_000696425.1 Galeopterus variegatus
TCCAACTGCCTTTCCCTAGTGTGATAGCTCTTATACCACAGGTCAAGAAAGAAATATGAGAGTTCTGGCAATCACCAAGTATGATCATTGCAATTATCATTCCCAGACATAAGAAATGACCATTGGGTGGGTCCATGGAGATGAACCCAGGCCAGGACGTCATTCAGAACCAGGTCTCCCTATGCTCTTGCTGTTAACAGTCGACCATGACGGTCCCATATGTCACCATATGTCTAACAGTCCTCAGAAGTTCTGGGTATTCCCATTTCTCCAATTACAGTT
>NW_007743000.1:0-1076 GCF_000696425.1 Galeopterus variegatus
ATCATGAAGGCAGTCATAGTCAAACTACCTTTACATCTAATTCACATTACTAAACTGAAAACATACCAGGACAAAGCATCTGCATTCAGACAGAAAATTACTGCACAGTTTTATTTAAGATCTTGTATTGGTGGTGAGTTCCTGGCTACATCTGTATAAATAAAGTATAAATCCTGGTAATCATCTTAGCCAAAGATGGTTTGGACTCCAAAGGTAATGACTTTCCACACCCAGGAGTTAAAACTACCCGTGATCAACACCCTCTGTCCTTCCCACATCCACCAGAAAATGGTAGGTACATTGCTAAATAAATAAAAAATATTAGATCCCTTTTCATCAGGTACATTCTTATATAGAGTTAGAGTTAACATGTTCAAGGGAATATTTATGCTGGTGTTAAAGGCTTATTCCTCAAAAATGAAACACAGTGGACAGCTTTAAGAATTTGAAATCTTCATTCTTTTTTTAATACCAGGAACATGAATAAATTTAAACACATTCAAATTTACATACTCTCTTGGTCTGGAGGAAAACAGTTTGGACTGGGACTACATCCGAGTTCTACTTATAGTCTCAATACTAATTGGAGATGCCAAAACAGCAAGATCCCACAACCCCAACCCCACCACCCACTTCAGGTGTCAAGAATAGCTGTTTGAATCACAAAATATATTTTCTGAGACTACAAAATTTAAAGTTACATCTCCAAAAGTGTTGCATTAGATAAGAAACAAAGCATGAACTCCCAGATCAAAAATGGCACATTCATTGTATTAACACTACAAAAATTTACTGGACACCTACAATGGGCCAGGCATTTTTTCCCTCCACACAGGAAAGAAAAATCTTCACATTCATAAAGATAACTTAGGTCATTTGGAAGAAAAATTTTACCAGAGGAAAATCACTTATGTTTGTTGTTTAAAACTCACAAATATCATGTATGACAGCTTGGTTTTCAGCACAGTTCACTGTAGATCCTAACTGACAGATAATAAATAACGGCACCTTAAACATGGAAATGTTTTCCTCCAGAAAAAAACCTGAAATGTATTGGAAAAGTACTGAAATACACT
>NW_007743000.1:2272-3411 GCF_000696425.1 Galeopterus variegatus
ACGTCTGATAGTGGTAATATCACTTCCTTCTCTAGTTACCTGGCTCTACCACTTGAGGGAATTACAAACCAAACCTGCCAAGAAGAAACAAAAGCAAGCATGCTCTGAAGGAATACACCTATATTCAGACCACAAAGAATTCATTAAATCAAGGACTGACTCAGAGTCAAAAATCACAAGACATACATGGAAGTTGGACAGCATGAGTGAAAGTTAGCAGAAACAGCAGATTTAAATGTACAAGATTCTAGACATTGGAATTATCTGGCACCAAATTTAAAGCAAGTGTGTTTTATGTTTATAGAAATGATGTATAAATAAGGGAAAACAACAAGGCAGTTCTGACAAAGAAATACATAAAATGCCTAGAAATTATATATATACACACACATATATTTTAATATAAAAACTCAATGTATAGGTTGAACAACAAATTAGAGTTGGAAGAAGGGTATACAAGTAAATTGGTAGAAAAATCTGAAGAAGTTGCCCAGAATATAGCATGAGATAAAAAATATGGTGAGAGGTTAAAGGACATGAAGGATAAGATATGAAGACCTAACATATATTATACCTCTTTTCTGTATTACTGAAATTCTGAAAATGTGTGTGTATACACATATACATACATATACGTATATACACACACATATATACACACACATATACATATATATACATACACCCATTCATACATACATATATGAGGGTACTTCAAAAAGTTTTGGTAAAAATAGAATTAAAAGATAATACAAATATTTTCACAAACAAAAGATAATACAAGTATTTTCACAAGATTTTGAAAGTACCCTCATATATCAGAAAAAATAGAATAGGGTGAAAGTATTCAAAATGATGATGGCTGAGAATTTTGCAGAACTGTTGGAGAGTTTTAGAATTAGGAATCCCAGTGAGTCCCATGCAGGAAACATAGCCCAAAATGGGGTAATACTCTCCAATGAAAAAAGCAAACATGCTACAACATGGATGAACATCAAAGATATTATTCTGAATTAAAGCAGCCAGAATCAAAAGACTATATATTATATAATTGAATTTTGTTGTTGTTGTTGTTGTTCTTTTTGAGACCGGCTGCACCGCGCTCAGCCAGTGAGCGCTGTGAGCACACCGGTCATCCC
>NW_007743000.1:3761-18001 GCF_000696425.1 Galeopterus variegatus
GCGGCAGGAGCACTGCTGCGCTCCCAGCGCCGCACTCTCCCGAGTGCGCCACGGGCTCGGCACTATATAATTGAATTTATATGAAATATCCAAAAGACAAATTTATAGTGAGAGAAGGCAGATCAGTGGTTGGGGGTAGGATCAGACATGAGGGAAATTTGGGGATTGATAGAAATGTTCTAAAACTCAATTATGGTAATGGATATACAACTCTATAAATTTACCACAATTATTGAATTATACCCTTTTAAAAAAAGATAAGGTGAGCCCTGCAATAAGAGAATAGAAGATATATTAGACAAATATGAACCAAAAGAAAGATGGAGTAGCTAAATTAATACAGGATAAAACATATTTTAAGATAAGACATTACTATAAGTAGATCTGGTGACTGTATAATGATAAACCACCCAGTAGATGCAAAAGTTCTAAACTTGTATGCAACTAATAATATAGAATCAAGATACACAAAGCAAGAATTTATGGAACTACAAAAGGATAACTAATCAGTCTATCACTGTAGTGGGTGATTTAAAGGAAAGCCTCAGTAATTAATAAATTAAGCAGACAAAAATATCAGTAAGGCTATAGAAAATTTGAATAATATAATTATTTATTTTAATCTAATGAGTATATAACATTCACTATATCTAATAAATTTTAATGCATGAAAATTGCTATGAAACAAATCTCAAAAAACCGCAAAGGATTGGTATTACACATTATCTAACTTCAATACAATAATGCAGGTTCATTAGAAAACCATCATGTATTTGGAAATTTAAAACAGTTCAAAATAAATAAAAAACAAATATTATAATAAAAATTGAAAATATTTAGAATTGAAAGATAAAATACAGTAGTATATATCAAAACTTGTAGAATATAGTTAAAGCAGTATTAGAGTGACATTTATAGCCTTCAGAAATTTTGTAATATAAAATTATGATAATTAATATACTAAACTAAATTACTTAATAAAATGTAGAGAAAATGGTAAAGAAGACTAATGAGAGAACAAAAGTGAACTAACATTGGATACAAAACAAAGATACAATAGAGATAATCAAAAGTCCAAAGTCTTGTTTTTTTTTAAGACTAATAAATAGAAAAACTCTAGTAAGATCAATCAAGAAAACAAATGGAAATCCACAAACATATAGAAATGAAAAGAGGGACATGACAGAGATTAAAAGGATAGTCTCAATAACCTTATATCACTAAATTTGAAAACTTAACTAAAATGGATAAATTATTTTACAAAATAATAGAAAATCAATTCAAGGAGAAATTTTTTTAAAAACACCGAAATTAATAAAATCAATCAATAGTTTGCATTCACCCCACAAAGAAAACACCAACACTAAATGACATGACAGACAAGGTCCACCAATCATTTTAAATTCCATATAATATTAATTCCACAAATAGTCCAGAAAATAGAAAAACTAAGAAATATTCCACAGTCATTTTCTGAAACTAGTAGTAAACACTTGATCCCTAAACCGGAAAAGGTCTCTAAGTAAAAGAAAAATTAAACTCAAACTCACTCTTGGACATAGGTAGACTTCTTAAATGAAATACAATACTAGGAAAACAAATCCAGCAATGAATATTAAAGTCTAAATAAACATTACGACCAATTTGGGTTTATCCCAAGCATGGAATATTGGTATTATATAAGAAAAATCAATGATTCATTAACAGATCACAGGAGAGAAATCATACAATCATAGCGACAGGTGCAGAAAAAGCATTAGATAAAATTTAATAGTATCTGTTTATAAAAAGAAAAAAATCTTAGTGAACTAGGAATAGAAAGGAACCCAGTAAAGTGTGTCTACAGAGGCCTATGGCAAACATGATGCTTGATGGCAAAACATGAAATTCCTTCATAAGAGCGAGAAGACGGCAAATATGCCTGCTGTCATCCCATGGAGCTAACAATTGCATAGTGATTATGCTAAGCAGGGTGCCATGCAGGGTTCTAAATGCTTTCCGTTTAAGCTTTGGATAGACAATTTGGTAGGGGTCGAGACACCAACTTTAACATACTTTCTCAGAGATGCAACTAGCAACTGACTTATTTCCTGATGACATGTGGATACTTCCAACATTTCCAGAAGAGCTGCTTTAAGAGAACACCACCACCCTCCCAAGAATCTCTACAGTGCAAAGTGAATCTTGTCATTTACTGTGCAAGATTAGGCAACACAATATTTCTGATAATTTGACAGTTTGAACTCTTTAGAATCAGACTGGCTTCATTTTCTGAAAACGGTGATAGTAATCTACTTCACAGCACAACACAGAAAAATCGCCTGCATGTGGTCAGTACATTCTGATCTTTAAAAGGAAAGACATCATAAATATTACACTAAATAAAACATTAAAATATTGTACCTCCTATTTAGTAGTATCTCTAAAAGAATCTTGGAGAGGTCATATGTAAGCACAACTGGTTAAATTTAAGACAGCCAAAGGATTATTCTGATTTTTTATCATATCCCACTGCCTGCCTAGCCCCAGAAATATAAGAAACCCTGATACAAAGAAAGGGAGGGAGGGAAGGAGGAAGAAAGGTTGACTTAATGAGCTAAGAAAAAGTAAAGCAACACTATTTTTCTTCATTTTTATTTAACCCTTCATAAAGTCTGATATTACAGATGCTGGGTGTGTATCGTATTCAATAAACATGTTGAGCACAAACAATACATCAGGCACAGTGACAGGCACGGGGTATAGGGATGAAAAGGCATGAGACATTTTCTCAAGGGATTTTTGAATTTAGTAGAAATTGGAACCATATGTGTACCCCTCCAGGCTACTAAAAAAAGGTGTTTTACAGATATCTAAGCACAAAAAGACACTTTGAGAAATACCATGACTACTGAACGTAGAAAATTTAAAACCAAAATGAATTTTCTACTGATATTGATATGATAAACCTCTGTCTGATTCCTGATGAAGAGAAACAAAGAAAAAGGATCAGACTACAAGTTAATAATTTGAAGAATAATAAAAAATATGACTAATTTGAAGTAGAAAAACATACCTATATTCACTTGGTCATTTTTGGGGGGGGGAATATATATATATATATATATATATATATATACACATGTATACGATGTGCTGCCACAGGAGAATGCTCTTTGAAAAAGCTGGGTCTTTTGTTAACATTTTTCAAGCTGAGCTACACTCATTGGATTGATGACTTGAGCTATTGCTAATCAACAGCTTAGCAATCCAGGCTCTGACCAAAGAGAGCTGTCATGCCCAAAAGGATAATCAAGGACATAACGAAGGGGTGTCCACACTAAACTTGCTACAGGACTTAACAGAGAAGAATTTTGCCAAGTCGGAAGTCTTGATTTTTCTTAGTCTAAACTGATAATAGCTAAAATATATTGAACACTTACTATATATCAGGCTCTATGCCATCTGCCATGGTACAGTCTAGATATTCAATCCTTTTAGTTAGAAAGTAGGCCAGGAATTAATGAAAGTGTCACAAACTTCTGCTTATACTTTTTCCTGTTCCCAAAACTTCCTGTGAATGGCAAGAGCGAAGGCAGAGTGCCAGAGATGCTACCTACCTTTTTCTGTTCTTTTCTGGTGAATCTTGCATGAATCTAGCAAAAGTTAAAATGTCCTTTCAAATAAACTATGAGACGTTCTAAGAAGGGCAACTTTAGTAGCAAAAAATGCATAAAGATAGGACTAGCACTCCAGGGCAAATATTAAATCACCTCTCTAGAGAACAATTTGTGAGCACTGATTAGAATCTTAAAAAGTCAATTTCCTTTGACCCTTAGAATTTCATGTCTGAATTTTTTTTCTAGTTAGATTTAAGCAGAAGAATTCAAAAAAATGTGTGACCAGGAATATTCAATAGCTTGTTTATAATAGCTCCAGCAGTAGAGCAGTGGATAATTCCTTTCCTTTGACCCTTAGAATTTCATGTCTGAATTTTTTTTCTAGTTAGATTTAAGCAGAAGAATTCAAAAAAATGTATGACCAGGAATATTCAATAGCTTGTTTATAATAGCTCCAGCAGTAGAGCAGTGGATAATTCCATCCTAGGATAAAATAATAAGTAGATATTTTCAATAAAGTTATAAAGGAGAGACTCTCAAACTCGGCATTATTGACATTTTGGACTACATAATTCCTTGTTTTGGGGGGCTGTCCTGTGCATTTTGGATGTTTAGCAGTATCCCTAGCTTCTGTTTAGCAGATTCCAGTAGCAAAAAACATTTTTAAATGTTACCAAACATCCCCTGGGTGTGAGAATTATCCTTGGTTGAGAATAATTGTTATATACCAATATTTGTTGTCATTGGAAAATGTCCACAATGAACCAAAAATGAATGGAGGAAGCTACAAAGCACTATGCCTCCCTCTCCTTCCCTCTTTCTCTCAGGCACACACACATCGTGCCTTGTTTAAAATGGACTAGAAGGATATTCACCAATATATTATTAATAAAGACTATTTTCGGACTAGGTAAGACTATAGGTTTTGTTGCTGATGTTGTTGTTGTTGTTTTGCATTCTTTGGTATTAACCAACTTTGATGGGTTGAAATTGTACTTTTTTTATCATAAGGAACAAAATGAGTGGCCTTTATAAGCATCACTAAAAGGGTCTCCATCATCAGTATGACAGTGTTTCTGCTTCCAAAGCAAAGGATGATCAACGATGAAAGATTGCAATGTAATTACTGAAACATTTTCCAAAAGGGGGCTTCCCTTCCCCAAATATTTTAAGCTCTCAGCTGCAGGTATTGAGGAAGGTCAGCAGACACCAAGAATGAGTTTTCCCTGTTTGCCGTGTCCTCCTCAACAAGTCAAGCCATTGGCCTGGCTGCTCAGAATTGTTTGAAAATGTAGGATTCTGGGTGGAATTAGCCCCTGTTAATTTGGAACAAGTATACAGAAAACCAGCATTCCTGTGGTGCCATGCTTCATAAATTTACTCCACAGTGGTGTTTGTGTGTGGAAAGAAAATAAGCAGCAGTTACTTTTGAAACATTTGGGGTTGAAGATCACAGGCCCCATTCCATTTCCTCACATTTACCATGCCTCAGTCTTCTCTTGTGTGTACACACACATACACAGTCTTCCAGAGAAATCTTTACTTGGCAATAATACCATTTAAAGTCAAGGGCCTCAATGAAGACAGTCCCTACCCTCACGTGGAGAAGATCCTTGGGCCCCACAGTTAGACCTCATAGGATCACACCATCAATCACCTTTTCTGTGGCACTTCAGTGTGAAGTTCATGGATTACCGAGGGGGAGGAGGATGTGCTCCTAAGAAAGGGAAGGAAAAAGAGATATAAAGCAGCAGCCAGGAACAAGATCAAACTTGGCCCAGTTTCCAGTTCTACCCTGTCTGGCCCAACCTCTGACATACAGCTAGTCCAGCTGTAAGTCAGTCTTTCTCAAAAGTGGTTCACTAGAAATCAGCCAGTGTAGCCAGAGAGTCTATCTAAATGTAAAACTCCCAAATTATGTTCCACATATAAAACATTTATTCCAAAATACCCAAGTTTCTACTGAAATCAGCTCCAATGAGCTGTGATAATGCTTTCCTCTGAGTAATCTTCAAAACCCAGGATTCTTAGACAACAGGATTCAACATTTTCCAGGGTTTTTATTCTTTCCTTTAAAAGGTAAAACTTCTGGATTTCTGATTACAGGAAATTATTTTTACACCCAGGATTCTTAGACAACAGGATTCAACATTTTCCAGGGCTTTTATTCTTTCCTTTAAAAGGTAAAACTTCTGGATTTCTGATTACAGGAAATTATTTTTACTTATAATTCATATAATTGTAAAAGGACTTTTTATCCATTACATGTAATGAGTAAAAGTAATGTATATGTGTTTTAGATGCACGTTAGTCATGCTAGAAGACTATTATAATTACCATATTTCTTTTGGACTTGATAACCTTGAAGATTCCCAGAGAATCTTAGGGTAGATTTGAGAATTACAGACTCCTTGAAGGTAGTCCCTAACAAAGCATTAGGAAGCTTACCAGGAGTGCTTATGGACAATTCCGAGTGATATGAGAAAAAGGATAATCGTGTCCCTGAGCCCACTGACTCAGGGGGAAATGTTCTTTCTAGGAAGGCTGTGTCTTTGATTATGTTTTTCAGCGGGAGAAAGTGCAAAGAGGGATGAAGAAAGAAAAACTACAGCTGAGGAGATTTAGTACAAAGAAGAGGTTTTGTTGTTTGTTTGTTTGTTTTTCCACAATACTGTTAGAAGTAAGGCCAAGTGATTCTCAGGAGAGCCAACTCATTAGTCTGTTTTTTCCTAAACAATTCAATATGGAGATGAACAGAGAGGATGCTCTCCCCATCTGCCAAAAGCCAAAAATTTTCCCTGCCAAGTTTGAAGAGTACAATCAAACTTATTAAGCATTACTAGATCCCACTTCTATCTCATTCTGATTTTTCTCTCTGGTCTGGATAATGTGACTTTTTTTTTTTTAAATATGGAATGCTCTATGAATTTAACATGACCTTCCTGACAGGTCCATGAAGACTGAATAAAGAGTTTGAAGGGAAGCCTAGATTTGCTCACACTAAAGGAAACAGTGATGTTAGGAGAGAATTTGGGGGGTGGTAGGGAAGAGTGAAGCCTATTGGAAAGGTAGTGCATTGCAGAGATCTTTGCTCCTTCTCAACTGGCACTGTAATCCCTTGAGAACTCCAAAGTAAAAAAAAACTAGAGTGCTGAGAAGCTTGGACCATGGCACACTGAAAAAAACCCCAAAAACCAAAAAACTACACACATACATACAAACATAGAAACCCACATTTTAAAAAGGTAACCAACCAAGAAGCCTATATAAATATCTAAAACATGCAAATCACAAGATGGTTCATCATATGTTGAAAGCCGATTATGGTCAAAGGTTCAAAAAGCCCTAAATAGGTCATTACTTTCCTCTCTGGTGTATTCTCTTCCTGTTTCACTAGCTTACTCTGGAATGTTTGCCATAAAGAAAAGATCCAACAGCTTGCCAAGTTGTTCTTATAGCAAAATAACAAGATTCATTAACAAATGAAAAATATTGAGTATGCAGGTTACTTAGCAGTGTGAAACTCACAGAACTCCTATTTTTCACTGGATGCATACTTTCCCCATGGCCTTGTAAATAATGCAGAAGAAACCAATGCCTTATAAACCAGATGTCTCAGAAGAAGGTCATCTATGCCCTCAAGTATTGATCACTGCAGGGTCTCCATCTACTACTAAAATATGCCTTCATATTAATCCATTGATAACATGACCCCTACTCCCCACCCTGGTAGAATGCTACATCTTACAAATTCTTTATTTTTACCTGCTATCTTATTTCCTTTGCTACAATTTGGCATTTCTCTATTTCTCTGGCTTTTTTAGAACAAAGAGAATAACTTTAATTTCATTATTTAGAAGACAGAGTTTACTTTTGGAAGACTCTCTAAACCTAGCACCAAACATCATTTCTTGACTCTCACTCTCAGAACCACCACCTCCTACCCACCCCCACACCCCCAAACTAAGTGACAGTAGCTGGGGCCAGCTTTGTCCATCAGTGCTACCCCCATGGAATTCTGTCTAGATAGTGCCACACCACATGTGTGTCTGTTTCAGTAGGAACCCAGTCCATTAGAAAGTTTGAAAAATTGGACATTCAAGTTAACTTTCTGAGGCCTATAAAATATATTTTTTGAAAATACACTACTTTCTAGCTACAATTTGAAGGTAACTAATTTGCCTTGGTTCTTGTAAGTAATAATAATCTAGCAAGAATCAAAATAGATAAATGTTGGGATTTAAGGATTGAATGGTCTTTAAATATATTGCCCTGCTTCTCTGTAAATGGAGATAATCAGTTTTGTGAGAATTAAATAAGATGTATATTAACACTCCTGGTGCAGGATATGAAATCTAGTAGGCACTCAATATATGTTAGCTTCTTTTACTTAGTTCTCTCTCTGTGTTTAACTCTAGTTTATTTTCTACCTTTTCCCTTTAGGGTTAAAGGCATCTTCATTTACAGACTGTGACTCTTATCTGGACAAGATTTGGGCTGTCTTCTATCTTATCCTTCATGTGGTTTATTTTTTGTTATGGAATCTTTTAATGTCAGACGTTGCTAGGCAATTTTTCCTGGCTTGATTAATTTAGTTGTAGTACAAACAAAATATATCCAAATGGTTTGGTCTTCACTAATGTTGCTTTTCTTCCAAACTAAATATGTTCTACTTTTGTGTCAAAAGACTTATGATGTGATTCCAGGCCTTCACAAAGCTGTGGGTGATGATGAACTTAGTTTAAGAACTTCGGTGTTCATTGTTAGTATAAATACATGGGGAATTAATAACAGAAAGTAATGAAGTACAGTAAAAAAAAAAACAAACTCCAAATTGATTGGAGGGGAAAATTATAAGCAGACAAAAAAGAGGTGTGACCTCTTTTTGGGATTCTTTCTGTAATTAAATAGTATGTAGAAAATATGACCCTTAATTTTCAAGGAAACATTGCTATGCCATAAAGTGGGCAGAACTTAGTAACATGTTACTGAAATCAACTATTTTGATGAATAACCCCCTGAGGTTTAGACAAATCCATATAATTTTTTGGACTAAAAGCTAGCAAAGAAAAGCAAGATCTGCTTTAAATTATTGTTTATGAAAGGAAAAATAAAACTAAAAAATGCTGGTTTAAGAGCATTGACTTTAGAAGATCTTTTAATATTTAATTTGAAATGTTTTCTGATTTTCTGATTCCTGTTATCTGATTTATATACGCTATGGAATATTGCCAGAATCATTGCTTCTGGTAAAAAAGAAAAAAAGAAAAGAAAGAAAGAAAGGAAAAGAAAAAAGGAACACTATTCAGAGTAATGGGATTCAGAACAGTTTTCTTTTATTCGAGGCTAATTTCTAGGGATTCCACCCTATTTTATAGCCACATTAAAATGTCAGAGGACTTTATGGATTGTTCAGTGCTTCCGGGGTTACTCTTTCAGAAATACCCACCGTGCTGGAGAGAAGGGCCACAGCACTGAGAACTACACTGCTTTTGTTATTAATAGGAGTATGAGAGGGGAATTCAGTGAAAATGGCCAGCATCCAAGTCCACAGTGAATCTTTTCTTCTGCTGAAGTTGTGGAATATAATCAATGGTTTGGAAGGAACGAAGTCGGTGAACCTCACAGAAGAGTTTTTGAGTACTTTTATTACACAGAAAGCTTTTGAATGAGGAAATAGGCCTTTAAATGGGATGGTCTCCATAAGATATTTTACTCATTTCCAGTAAGTAGTCCTCAAAAATGAACAATGCTTTTAACAGAACAATCACAGTATTTCGACATACCCAAGGCAAACTGGGGAGGGAGAGCTGAATAATGATGAAAGCCTGTACTATTATGACCTTTCCCATGACCATAATTGATGGATATGCCCCTGAAACACTTTGCAGGGCTGTTGATATATTTAGAAATGTGTCTTTGACTCATTATGCCCATAATTTGGCAGTAAATAGGGGGTGGCAGCTATAGGGGACAACTCACTGCCCAAGGATGTGGTTCTTTCATGCAGAATCACCTTCCGTAGAATATTCAGTTGCCTCCTTTTGGGAATTGTTCAGGTTGGGCTCAGAGCTTTGTAAGCCAAGTTCTATTTTTAGCAGCCTAATATCAAAATGGTTAAGATCAAAATGTTTAAACATCCATTCTGATATGAATCAAAGTGAACAATGCTAAAGGATGTGTAACTTAAAAGCTTATACTAATTTCTGACTTCTGCCTAGGATGTACAAATGTGGAAGGAATACCATTCCTACCCTACTGACCAGAAAAAGCTGGGCACACGACAAGTCTTGATTTTTCTTGAACCTAGAGAACTGAGGTCACAGTTCTAAAAGCCTAAGAAAAGACAGGTGTCTTCAAGGAAAGAAGGAATATGAGCATGGGCTTACTAATGAACAGAAGGAAGCCAGGCTGCCAAACAAGTCAGTAAGAAAAATTCGCTTAAAAGTTTCAGTAAATTCTTGAAGTCCAAGTATGGGCCACTGTGAGAATACAGACCCCTGAGAACTGCAGACACAAGGAGAATTGCTACCATCTCAGTCATTCTTCTCTATAATTCTTCACTAATAAAACAGAAAATACCTCTTCCGCCTAGGGTGGCAAGAACTAAATAACAAGCAATAGCAGTCTACCACGACAGCAGTGGCTAGAATGGAGACAAATCCTTTGAGGTATAGGTGCACAGAGAAGGTCTAATGATGAGGGTGGAGTGGTAATATAGAGAAAAACCCACTGGCAAACCAAACCCACTCTGAATGCAAGGTAATGCAAGAGGTATTTGAAGCCAGAGATACAATGAATGAACCCATAACTACAAGAAAATCCAAATCCAGCTCAGCTTCTAAGTAGAATAACTTTACACCCCACAATAACAGCCTAGCAGAAGATGGTGTACTCATTTCCAAGCATAAATATTAGTTTCTTACTCTCTACTGTTCTACATATGATATCTAGCATTCAAAGAAAAACCATGAAATATGCAGAAAAGCAAAGATAAAACAACCCACTTACAAGAGAAAAATCAACAGAACTAGAGATAACCTATATGTTCAGCCATACATAGTGAACTTAAAATTACTATAATATGGGGCCGGCCCCGTGGCTCACTCCGGAGAGTGCGGCACTGGTGGCGCCGAGGCCACAGGTTTGGATCCTATATAGGGATGGCCGGTGCGCTCACTGGCTGAGCATGGTGCAGACAGCACTGTGCTGAGGGCTGCGATCCCCTTACTGGGGCCAAAAAAAAAAAAAAAAAAAAATCACTATAATATGCATGTTAAAGGCTATAGCCCAAAAAGTGGTCAACATGCACAAACAGACATTAAATTTCAGTAAAGAGAGGGAAACTGAGTCAAATGGTGTCTGGAGCCATTAGAGCCCGGCTGCCTGCCTTTCCGGAGCCAAAAGAGCCCGCCCAGCTATTGCCTCGAGGCCTCAGAGCCTTGTTTGCTGTAAACAGACATTAAATTTCAGTAAAGAGAGGGAAACTGAGTCAAATGGTGTCTGGAGCCATTAGAGCCCCGCTGCCTGCCTGTCCGGAGCCAAAAGAGCCCGCCCAGCTATTGCCTCGAGGCCTCAGAGCCTTGTTTGCTGTAATCTTCCATCCCTCCCCATCCTGTGCACTATGGGTGTAGGTAACTTTGCAACTTGCCATAGATAACGGGAATTTTCCATTTACCAGAACAACCCACCCTGCAGTTTTCTCAGTAAACCATCTGCATACTTAATTATCTGCTGCATATCAATAATTATATTAAAAGCAAATGGTCAAAACAAACTAAATTAAAAAACAGATAACAGATTAGAAAAAAAGAAAGCAAGATGTAAATATATGCTGATGACAATAAACCCACTTTAAAGACTTGAATAGATTAAAAGCAAAAGGTATAGGGAAAGACATCATGCGAACACTAATGAAAAAAAGTTGCAGTGACTACATTAATGTCAGACAAAGAAGATTTCAGACCAAGAGATATTTTTTAGGGAAAAAGAATGACATTGCATAATGTTAAAGGGATCAACACACAAAGACATAACAATCCTAAAAGCTTAGGCACCTAACAACAGATTTAAAATGCAAAATGTAAAAAGTGATAGGCCTAAAAGGAGAAATGGACAAATTCAATGTTAGAGTTGGAAACAAATATTCTCCTCTCTCTGCAATTAATAACACAAGTAGAAAGAAAACCAGTAAGAATGTAGATCCTGAGCAAAACTATCAACCAACTTGAGCTAATTGGTACTTATAAAGCAAACCACCCAACAATAGCAAAATACCCATTCTTCTCAAGTGTACAAGGAACATTCAACAAGATGGACCACCTTCTGGCCATGAAACCAATCTCAAGAAACTTATAATAATTAAAATCATACAAAGTATTTTCTATGATACTAAAAGAATTAATCCAGACATCAATAACAAAAAGATATTGTAAATTGTCACATTCAGAAATTAAGCAGCAGACTTATAAGTCATGGGTCAGAGAGTCAAAAGGGAAATTAGGAAATATTTTTATTTGCATTAAGGTAAAAACACAACATATAAAAATTTGTGAAAAGCAGGTAAGCAGTGAGTAGGGGAAATCTATAGCATTAAATAACTATCTTAGAAAAAAAGAAAGAGCTCAGATCCATTATCTAAACTTCCACCTTGTTTAGAAAGAATAAGGTAGCAATTAAACCCTATGCACACAGAAGGAAGGAAATAATAGAGATGAGAAGAGAAAATTAATAAAATTTTTAAAAGAAAAAGAACAAAGAATCAATAAAGACAAAAGCTGGGTTTTAAAGGCACAATAAAATTGATAAGCCTCTAAGCAGACTGACAGAAAAGAGAGCTACATGTCCTCACTCATATGTGGAAGGAAGGGAGGAAGGGAGGAAGGGAGGAAGGGAGGGAAGGAGGAAGGGAGGGAGGGAGGGAGGAAAGACCTCAATAAAATGTTGAACTTTCAGGAGGAGAGAACAGACCCATAGTTTCTAAAGGTGGGGAGAGGGGAAGGAGGGTTAAGGAGTAATTGGGTAAGGGACAGCAAGAATGATTATGGTTTGTAATAATGAACATGCTAGTAATACTGATTTGATCACATACTATACACAAATACTGATAGTCAACTCTGTTCCCCATAAGCATTTATAATCAAAAATAAACATTTTAGAAAAACAAACAAAACAACAACAACAAAAAAAACCCACTTGGATTTATATGAAGAATTAAAGAATTTTGAAACCAGTTAAAATGAATGAAAACAAAGTGTTTTTTTTAATAACAAAGAAAATTGACAAGAGTACAAGTTTATTGTATATTTACAGACTACATAAAAGTAAAATCTACAGCAATAGTTGAAAGGTTGGAATTGGAATTACACTGTTGTAAAGTTCTTATACCATACATTAAGAGGTATACTGCAGTTAATTAGAGATATATATTGCCAAGGCTAAAAAATGAGATAAAAACTTTTAAAAATAAGTAAAAATAATAACCTAATAGTGGAAATAAAATGAAAATTAAAAATACTCAATCCTAATACATGCAGTAAAAGAAAAAAAGGATCAAAAAAGATGGAAGAAATAGAAAACAAGCAAGATGGTATATTTTAATCCAACCATATCAATAATTATATTAAAAGCAAATGGTCAAAACAAACTAAATTAAAAAACAGATAACAGATTAGAAAAAAAGAAAGCAAGATGTAAATATATGCTGATGACAATAAACCCACTTTAAAGACTTGAATAGATTAAAAGCAAAAGGTATAGGGAAAGACATCATGCGAACACTAATGAAAAAAAGTTGCAGTGACTACATTAATGTCAGACAAAGAAGATTTCAGACCAAGAGATATTTTTTAGGGAAAAAGAATGACATTGCATAATGTTAAAGGGATCAACACACAAAGACATAACAATCCTAAAAGCTTAGGCACCTAACAACAGATTTAAAATGCAAAATGTAAAAAGTGATAGGCCTAAAAGGAGAAATGGACAAATTCAATGTTAGAGTTGGAAACAAATATTCTCCTCTCTCTGCAATTAATAACACAAGTAGAAAGAAAACCAGTAAGAATGTAGATCCTGAGCAAAACTATCAACCAACTTGAGCTAATTGGTACTTATAAAGCAAACCACCCAACAATAGCAAAATACCCATTCTTCTCAAGTGTACAACGAACATTCAACAAGATGGACCACCTTCTGGCCATGAAACCAATCTCAAGAAACTTATAATAATTAAAATCATACAAAGTATTTTCTATCGAACATTCAACAAGATGGACCACCTCCTGGCCATGAAACCAATCTCAAGAAACTTATAATAATTAAAATCATACAAAGTATTTTCTATGATACTAAAAGAATTAATCCAGACATCAATAACAAAAAGATATTGTAAATTGTCACATTCAGAAATTAAGCAGCAGACTTATAAGTCATGGGTCAGAGAGTCAAAAGGGAAATTAGGAAATATTTTTATTTGCATTAAGGTAAAAACACAACATATAAAAATTTGTGAAAAGCAGGTAAGCAGTGAGTAGGGGAAATCTATAGCATTAAATAACTATCTTAGAAAAAAAGAAAGAGCTCAGATCCATTATCTAAACTTCCACCTTGTTTAGAAAGAATAAGGTAGCAATTAAACCC
>NW_007743000.1:18380-20075 GCF_000696425.1 Galeopterus variegatus
AACAAAGAATCAATAAAGACAAAAGCTGGGTTTTAAAGGCACAATAAAATTGATAAGCCTCTAAGCAGACTGACAGAAAAGAGAGAGAAGGAAAGAGAGATGAAGGGAGGGGGAGGAAGAAGGAAGACATAATTTAAAATATCAATAATTCAACAACTGAGATGGGATGAACAAATTTTTTGAAAAAAACTAGCTACCAAAGTTCATCAAGTAGAAATACATAACCTGAATAACTATCTCTTAAAGAATTGAATTTGTAGTTAAAACTTTCCAACAAGAAAAATTCCAGGACCAGATGGATTTACTGACAAATTCTACCAAAAATAATATGAATTATACACAAAATCTTGCAAAAACTTACGGAGTAGGAAACATTTTTCAACATTTTATGGGGCCAGCATTACCATGACACCAAAAGTAGATGAAGAAATTACAATAAAAAGAAAACTATAGACCAATATTTCTTACCTATATAGAGGCAAAAATCCTCAGCAAAATCTTAGCAACTGAATCCAGGAATATACACAAAGGACAATACATCATGACCTAGTGAGATTTAAACTGAGAATACAAAGCTGGTTCAACATTAGAAAACTGATCAGTGCAATTTACTGTATGAACAGACTTAAGAAGAAAAGCATATGATTATCTCAATAGATGCAGAGAAAAAACACTTGGTAAAAGTCAATATCTGTTAATACTAAAAATTCTCAGACAACTAGGAATAAAATGGAACTTCTTCAGTATGACAAAGTATACCTATGAAAAGTATACAGTTAACATCATACTTAATGTAAAAAGACTACATTTACCCATAAGATCATGAAAATGTCAGGGATGTCTGCTGTCAGCACTTCTATTTGACATCATACTGGAAATTGTAGCTAGTACAATAAGAAAAGAGAAATAAACGGCATGCAAATTAAAAAGGAAAAAATAAAAACTACTTCTATTTGCAGATAAAATAGCAAATCCCAAAGATCTGACAAAAACTCTACTAGAATTAGCAAGTGAATTTAGCAATGTCACATATACAAGGCCAGTATAAAAAAATCAATTTAATTTTATATATTTACAATAACCAATTGGAAATTAAATTTTTAATAGTAAAACTTTCAAATGTATATTTATAATATCACAAACAAGTATGAAATTCTGAGACACAAATCTAACAAAATATAACCAACATCTTTATGTCAAAAAGTGTAAAATCTGATGAAGGAAATAAAAGAAAACCTAAATAAATGGCAAGATATAAAATGTTGATACATTAAAATACTCTACTATTAAGATGTCAATTCTCCCCAAATTAATCTACAGATTAAATGCAATTTCAATCAAAATTCTAGTGGGATTTTTTGTAAAAATTGACATGCTGATTCTGAAATTTATATGAGAAGACAATGGAACTAGAAAAACAAAGAAACAAACAAAAATTGAAAAAGTTTAGAGCTCACATTACCTGATTTCAAAACTTTCTATAAAGCAACAGTAATCAAGAAAGTGTGGTATTAATTATAAAATAGATACATATATCAATAGAACAAAACAAGAGTCTGGAATTTTAGCAACACAAATACGGTCGATTTTTTTGCCAAAGGAGCAAACCCTCATGCTACCAGGCCAGCAGGTGTGGTAGTTGTCTTCCCCGAGAGGTGTTCGTTTAAAGAGACCATGGCACCTCCCCCCCCCCCT
>NW_007743001.1:0-566 GCF_000696425.1 Galeopterus variegatus
TTTTTTTCTACCCTTAGTTTCCTAATTGTAAACAACAGAAAAATAGAACAATAACAATTTTCCTATAACATGGAATAGCAGAAGTAGCAATGACTGGAATAATGTGTTCAAAGCTATTAACAATGTTTCCTGTGAGTGAATCTTACAAGTGAATGATAATAAAACTTCCTAATAGAATATTGATCAGAATGTCGTGAGTGGCAGTGATACTGAGAAATAACATTCTAATGGTTATTGAACAAGTAGGAAAATTAAGTTATCTTTTGTAGTACATGCTCCTTCTGTCATGCATTTGTAATACTTGAGAATAAATGTATATTTCCTTGAAGCATTAGAAGATTGTACAGCTTGCATCAATAAGCCATGGAATTTCAATACTCGAGTTATCATTATAGCTAGCTCCATGACCTTTTATTGAAAAAAAATTACATTACAACCTAAAAATGTACATATTAAATGGAATTTTAAAGAGTCCAGCCCATATTGCTAAAGAAAAGTTCACAATAAAAGTTTTTAAAATAACATATTATTAATTGATTACAAAGACAGATGAAGTTTAAACTTAC
>NW_007743001.1:1931-3614 GCF_000696425.1 Galeopterus variegatus
AAAAAAAAAAAGGATTCTCCCCGCAAACAGAGTCCCTGCATTTTTCTGATTTCCCTATTTCCTTCTCAACGCTCAAGTCACCATACAATCATGTACCTTAATATTCTGCCTCTGTACACCACACAAATGTGCAGACTCTTTGCTAGTAGCCTGGCTGAACTACAAGCATTTCTCTGAAGAGAGTCATGGACTGTCCATCCTTATGCCTTTATGCGTGCATGGGAATGGTCATAAGGAAACATCACTCCCTCATGCACCCATATACCTCACCTTCCTACACTGTAATCTTCAGATATGAGATTAGTTTTTAGAAAAGCCTTCCCTACTGCCAAACAGGATCAGTATACCTATTTTGTACACCTACCTCATCTTCGTATGTTTTATGATATACTGTATTTTTTAATTTTCATGTCTGTCTTTGTAATTAAATTTCACAAACTCCTTAGGGTTTCTGTTTTGGGTTTTTTTATTTGCATTCTCCATACATGGCTCATTTCTGGAACATAGTGTTTAAACATCTCTGAAGAATGCTCAAATTATAGAATAATATTGTAAAACATGAATAGTGGAAAGAGGATTATATTAGATATTTTATATGAATTATATTTCTCATGGGTAGGAAGATCTGTTCTGTGACTACTGGTGGAGAATTAACTGGGGCCTGTTTTATTGTGTCATGTTTTTATGAGGGATTTTCCAATCAGAACACTCATTACTTTATAAAAGTACAGCAACTCGCTCACTAGATCAGGTCCTTGCCTCTCTGTTTATGCAAACATATGAGAAATAAATGACTCAGACAAGAATTTGTCCATAGTCATTGCCTTGGTATGTTTTGTGCTGGTGTAAAAGAATTCCACAGACTGGGTAATTTATAATGAACAGAAATTTATTGGCTCACAGTACTGGAGGCTGGAAAGTCCAAAACTGAGGGGCCAGCATCTGGTTTTTGTGCTGTATCATCTGTAGTAGAAAGGCAGAGAAAGGAAGAGAGAAANACACACACACACACACACACACACACACACACACACAAGGGCACCGCAAAAAATTCACGGAAAAATTGAATGGAAAGATAATACCAATCTTTTCATGAACTTTTTGAAGTACCCTCATATGTCATATATATTATATAGTGTATATATGCATACAATATATATGTGCATACATCATGTGTATGTATATGTATATATACACAAACATATATAGCATTAGATTTTATATATATGTACTATTAACTCAAATTTCCAGTTAAGACATTTGCTTTTACAAAGGCCCTTGAAAAACTCCTATATTATATAAATGTATAGGACATTCTCGTAATAAAATAGAATATAAATCCACTTAAAATTTCTGTTTGGGAGAAAACTATGCCTCCCACGGTCATTATGCAAACAAGGTCTGCATTTAACTAAGAAACCACTGCAGATTACACTTCCCTCTTGAAGATTCATAGTTCAAGAAGGATATTAAAGATTCTGAAAAATTCTAAATTAATTTCACTTTATTTTTAAAATGTTCTAACTACTACTGTTTTTAATACTGTTTGAGGAAACTATTCTAATTTTTTTTATGTGGAAAATGCAAGTACTTGTTCATATAATATGTTTGAAAATGTTTACCCAAATATCTGATTTCATACTAAATTTGACATAGTTTACTTTGCTAATTTAAAAAAAAAAA
>NW_007743001.1:5433-6005 GCF_000696425.1 Galeopterus variegatus
TGTTGCATTGGAGATTAAGTTTTCAATACATGCTTTTGGGGAGATGGCATTAAAACCACCGTAGGCGTTGAGTTTTTTTTGCAAAGGAAGCTTCCTTCTTTCCTAGAAAATGTGTATCTGCTTTCATCCTAGTTTTTCTTAAAAAGTAAAAAGTTATTTGCCATCTAGAAAAAAAATATGGAATAAATAAAAATGGAAAAAGTGAGAAAAAGAACAGAACAAAGTCATTTAGTAAGGATTTCCACCATGATAGATATTTGTTCACAGAGAGAAAAAATCCTTTGGCGGTGGAGAAACCCTTTATTTTAATCACAATTTTGTGGCTGTGTGGAATTTAGTTGGTGTTAAAATTCTCTAGCCTCTTCAAACTCAGATTTTCTTTTCCCTTAGAGGAAAGATGATATTTTTGTTGGTTTTAGACAGTGAGTAGCTTGATGTTTTTAAAAGCCAGATACTGATAAATCTTTTTCTACAATTAAGTTCATGTGTGTAAATGCAATCTTTGGAGATTAATACTACATATCTTTATATCACTAGTTTGAGGAAAAAAGCTTCTTGGAAGAGGGAAAACA
>NW_007743001.1:7774-20066 GCF_000696425.1 Galeopterus variegatus
CAGTCGGTCCTCAAGGACCAGCCGGAAAGCCTGGTCCAGAAGGTCTTCGGGGCATCCCTGGCCCTGTGGTGAGCATCTGTGCTAAAAGATGCTATTTGAGAACAGCATTTTATTTATAAAAAAACTATAAATGAAATGTTTACATCAGAATTATTTCATAAGTTGTGCAGATGTTTTTATGGGAATTCAAGTAAATATTATGCAGTAAAGTCAGAGACTCTTAAAATTTTAAAATGTCATTTATTTAATAAGTCATGGTGAAATTATAACGTATAAAGGCAGAATAAAAAACCAAACCCTAAGATCTCAATGTCGTAAAAATTTTACACATACACGTACGCATTCATATATATACACACATATATATGCACGTGTGTTTATGATATACTATGTGTGTGTTACACACACAGTAAAAGGACAGAAAAATTGCTTGCAGTATTTGTAGATGTTCTCTATTTGGTGGAACTCATAGGTGTTGGATGTTTTTTTCCTTTTTGTATTTCCAAAATTTTAAAAAAGAAAAATAAATGTATACTTTTTAAATAAAAAAAATCAATCATTTTTATTTTCTGTAGGGAGAACAAGGTCTCCCTGGAGCTGCAGGCCAAGATGGACCACCTGGTCCTATGGTGAGTAGCATCTTTTCCATTATTTAAAAAGAGAGAATTCCCAAAACAAATTATTATAAGCTAGAATCTCTGAAAATTTAGCTTATAATTTGGTTTACATTTTGTACGATATGAAAGGAAATATATTACTGAGACTTTATAAAGAGAAAAATAATCCTAACTGATAAGTATATGGAAAATATGCCACTTGATCACAAGATCTTTCATTACTTATACTCTTTGGATGAAAAAAAATGATTTCCATTCTGAATAAAATGCCACTAATGGTCCAGCCAGTCCTTTTCCTAGTATGTACAGTTCCCTAAAATGCATGCAATTAAACTTAGTTTCTTGGCACTTCATTTAAAAGAGTAATGTTGGCACAGGCACATAGTGATTTTTTTGTCAAAATAAATTGTTCTCTTCATGAGTCATGCAGGGTGTAAGATAAAACACTAAATCCCAATAGTGAAGAAAGATATGATTGTTACAATACTGAAGCTTGATTACTATGATAAACTCTATGTGCAAACAACATGCTTGAGAAACAATAAAGGATTTAGTTGACCAGCATACTATTTATAGATGGAATTTATTATAGAATCCAAGGCTATCCTTGCTACAAAATCTGGGCAAAAAGTGAGAATAAAAGACTTGCCTTGTAAAATCATTGCTTACTAGCTATTTTGTTTGCTTTATAAACAGATTCTGTTTAACACTAACAATATTTAAAATTCATTGTCCAAAAATAGTTATGTATAAATGCATCAATCAAAACAACAAACCATGCATATAGCACTCTACAAAAGTGATGCATATTGGTTAAAATAGTCAACTGCATATGGTAATTTAAGCTTTATGCAAATACCTTTCATCATGCTTATATTAATTATCTCAGATATATACATACTCAGAAAGCCATCCAAACTAGGATTCACAATCCTAATTATTCAGAATGAAATTTGGCTCTTCCTTTTAATAAAGATGGCACAACAATTTCCTTTAGCACACCTACCAAGTATTTCATAAGTGTTGAAGAGATTTCTTTTAAGCTAGGAGAAGTTAAAGATCATTTATTTATTAACTGGTTAAAAGTTATTGAATTTTTATAAGACTTCAATCAGGAGATCATCAGCTCTGAACATTATCTCATCTGCATGGGAACAGGGCCTGGTTGAAGCAAGATGGGCTCCATGTCTGCACCACTTTCTAGGGAATATTGTCTTTACATATGGTCAACTCCTAACTGCACAGAGTCAGAGCTTGGAAAAAAACATTTTGTGTCTTAAGGTCACCCTAAAATTTGCCAGAGATTTTTTTTTTGTTATTTCAGATTTTCCAATAAGTATTTTGACCTTTCTGCAGATGAAATAAAAAGTACCACACTGGAGATTTCCTTTAGCTAATATTAAAAATAAAACCATCAGACATACCATCTGATTGCAGCTTGCAAAAGTTTGTATTGCTGACTCGTAAGTACAAGTGAGTTTACAGCACAGGAGGGCTGAACAACTCAAGCCCTGTTAAGCAAAGGGAAATGGTAAGCAGCCCATTCTCTGGCTGCTTCTTTCATAGGAGAGTACTTGCAACATGAATGTGATGTAGCTTTTTCATAGCTTCAGTTAGTCTTGACTGTGATATCTAATCTCAATGAAAATGTCACTTGGTCCTCATGAGGTGAGGGTGGAAAAAATTATCTTCAGAATGCTATTTATGGCAAATTAATGAGCTTATCCACTCAGCTAAGAAAGATTTGTTTTAGAAGGTAAATTTTTAATCAGTGAGAAGTAGCTTATCGTGGTTACTGGTTAATGTACTTGACTCTAGAGCCAAACTGACCTCAAAAACCAGCACTCACACTTTTAATTATTTTTTTATTTTTAGATTTAGGTTCTATATTTGTAAAATGGAAATATTTATAGCATTTATCCCATTAGATGTTATAAAGTTTAAATGAGTTATCCTGGATTATTAATATCTTCTAACCCATGGGGTTCTTATTTGTAAAGCATGTAGACCATTAACTGACACTAGCAGCACTGAATACAGAATTATTAAATGAATGAAATAATGATAAATATTTTGAAAAACAATCAGTTTCATATTCTTAGTGAAATCTAACTAAATTTGACATAATTGTGCGTGTGTATCATCGGTTAACCTGTTGCAAGTTGTTGGCTGTTAAAGCAAACGGGGGAGATCGACAAGTGCAGTAGTTAGAACATGGTGTAAGTCCAAGCAGAGGATGCTAGGCATACTCAGAGTAGGATATTTAAATGTCATCTCCTGATTATTAAAGAAGGAAAAGAGAAGCTTAAGTGTGGAGAGATGTGGGAGGTGAGGCTAACAGAGATTTGAAAACTGGTACAAGTTTGCATTAATCTCTGCAATTAATCCATGTGAAATTTATATGAATAATACTTTCTCTGTAATGAGTTTTTTTCTCATTGTAAATATATTCACACCCACATCCAAGTCTATGCAGGCTTCCGTTTTCTTATCACTAGAGTTCCACAACTACCAATTGGGTCACTTTTCCCCTTCCAGAAGCTGCCTATAACTTCCTACTATAGCGTTGCACTGGTCAGACAGAACTACTAAGACAGTCCCGTTTTCCTCAACTTGTAAATATAACTTAGCTGTTCAGTAAGTACAACTCACCTGCTTTCATCTTTCCAGACTGGCAGCTACCTAATTAGACAATTGATGTCTACCTAACAGAGCATCCAGGTAGATAACAGTTTAACAATTTTATAGGAACCACCTAGAGGTGAAATTCTTTGGGATAAAGTGAAACAAACATATATTTTAAAACTCTAAAAGTGTTTTTTGCTTGGTATCTTCCTACTCTATGTTATCAGCTCTACTAGAGTTCAGATATGGTATGGTATTTATTTTTTACTTTAAAAGTTAGGTATTTCTGGGCCGACCCTGTGGCGCACTCGGGAGAGTGTGGCACTGGGAGCGCAGTGGCGCTCCTGCCGCGGGTTCGGATCCTATATAGGGATGGCCAGTGCACTCACTGTCTGAGCGTGGTGCGGACGACACCTAGCCAAGGGTTGCGATCCCTTTACCAGTCACAAAAAAGACAAAAAAAAAAAACGTTAGGTATTTCTCATAGTAAAAATCAGGTTAAATTTGGTATATGCATAAATTATACACACACACACACACACACACACACACACATACATTTAGAATCACCAGATGGAACTGAGGAATACATGTGGGAACTAATGGAAAGCTAAGGACAATGATGGGCCTGTATGAAGAATTCTATTAGAGTTTTTTAAAGTGGAACTGCTGGTTTCTTGAGTAGTCAACAAACATTAAATGGGAATTAGACTGAGTGTTTTAAAGAGAAGAGTAAAGATGGCTAAATTCTGCCCTGTGCTACAAGGTAAAAATTAACAAGATTTCATATTTTGTGAAACTAATATTTATATGATTTTTGGCAGGCAGAATTACATCTGTTTACATTTTAAGCTTTTATTTTGTCTTGTTTCATATTCTTTTCTTTTATGAACCTGTTTTTCCAAATACTGAATAATGTTTCAGCTACACTGAAGCAAATAGGTTGTTAAAATTATTCAGTATTTATCTTTGGAGAAGTTTACCTTAGCATTGTTATACATTCCTTTTTTTCACAGTGATAAATAAAATATCTGATAGCATTATTTTTCAAACCACAAAAGCCTGAATAAAGGGTAGGATGGGTTGCTGAATTACAGTTTGATTTTTTTCTTTAATTATGCATTTGATCAATCTGTAAACAGGGTTGAGATGTGTAGTATTTCATAATGATTAAATAAGTTTAAATAACAAAGCATTTACTTTTCGCCAAATTAAACATTTTACATTTTTGTCTCCTAATTAAAGTGTAAGATATGAAGTTTCTTTAAACTTCAATGCGTTAGAGTTCTGAGGTGAAGATCAAAACAAATATTACTTAAAGCAGGGGGAAATGCTTATGTGTTCTATATACTTAAGAATGTATTGTCCCTGTTTTCCTTTTCACTTTATTACTTAAGAATTATGTATTTCCCTAAAGGCTTTCAATTTACAATATCATAAAAAGGAAACAGAAAATATGTATACTTGGAATAACATTTTTATATGCAAAGTTGGTGTTTTTGATCTGTTCCAAGTTCAGAGGATTATTTATAACTATCTCAACATCACAATGTTACGAATTCTTATGTCCATGTGATGAAAATAAGAAACTTATTTTACTTGGCAAATTTATTTTGAGATATAGTTTGTAATTTCATGAGAGATAGTTTAGAGGGATTAATACTTATTACCTCTAACTCCTTTGTGAATGATACTCATAGAAAGGATTAAAATGCATTTAAAACACAAATAGTTTCTAGTATATTTCTCATTAAGCCTGAACAATTATAATTACTAGGATTTCTTCTTTTTTGACACATTAGCTTTTACTATTAGACTGGGGTGAGAAAGTTGATAGGTATCCACCTGTAGCATATATAAAACTAATAATATTTAACATTTGTGTTATGCTTTACCATTTATGCAGTTTTTTGTAAGCCTGGTTTTTCTTTCATTATCACATTATGTCAGTTGTTATTTTTAGAATACTGTTTATAAAATAAACTCTGAGATAATAACTGATAGATCCAAGATAATCCAACTGATAAGATGTAGACTTGAAACTCTTCAAGCGAAACAGTAATTGAAATATTGACGCCCAGCAAGCTCTATCAGTTCTCCCAGTTATATCAAAATTTTTGTAAGTGTATAACATGCTGAGAGATTTTGAATAAAAAAAGAGAACTAAAAAATGAGAAAAGTCTGGCCTCTTGAAATAGTTTCATATTTGTAATATAGAGAATTTTAATCTAGAGATTTTTAACTTACATATCTCAAATTCAGTCTGTATTCTTAAATGGTTTCTGCTACTGCTACAAGTACTTGGTCTTTTAACACAATTAACATTTTTATTAGAACTATTTTCCAATGCAGTTTTATGCCACCTTATTTTAACATACGGAATCTTTGACATCTACCTGGATAGTGACATGATCTCAAAAATTATTTGATTATTTCCATTACTCATTTATATTATTTATTCAAAAATATGATGTTGGGCAACATTACTGTCTTTTCTAAATTGATGAGTCACCAGACATTTGTGATGAAACCAGAAAAAGTAGATGCAAAACATATTGCTTTAGTTATAAAATTATTAAACTAACAGGAACAAATAGGTAATGTTTTTATTTCAGCATAAACATGATCCATTATGCTGCTCTGGTTTGCATATTGATTTAACTGGATTTGGGACCTGGTATCACAGAGCCATTTTTCTTATAACTTCATGAGCATCAGATCTATGACAGCTTGCTGGGCTTACCCACAATTTCTGTTTCAGTTGATCTGGGTGTGGGTTAAGCCTATGCTTTCTAGCAAATTCACAGATGATGCCAATGCTGCTTGTCAAAGGACCACACTTTGAGATCCACTGCCATAGGGATTCTAAACTAGATGAGAGTCTCGTGTTAAAATCCACTCTTAAGATATATTTAAATGAGAATTTGCGAATTTCTTTATTGTCTCCATTTTATCTGTTTTAGGTTTAACAAAGCAACATGATTGTTTATTTGTATACAAAAAAGAATTTAACTAAATTTACATAAATTTATGTCTGAGGACTAATAACTTTTGTCCTTATCAGGAGAATATTGTTAGGCATATCCACACTTAAAACTGCACATCCTTATGAAAATACTTTTTGTCTGTTATTAATAAAATGATGAGGGAAATTGTCCATATCAGTTATTAGAGAATTTCAAATTCATTCATGAATTGAAACAAATACAAATATATCTAATAATAGCCCAAAATACTATTGTTACACAAGGGCTAATTTATATCGACACTATTCTTACTCTCCTCTGATATTCGGAATTTCATTTCAAGGAGTAGTCTTTAGAAACTAAAGAATAGAAAGGATCATCTACTCATTCTTGCAGCAGCCCCATGAAATAGGAAATGCAGTCCTCAGCTTACAGATGAGAAAATCAAAGCTCTCTTTCTTTAGCTGATTGAAATTGCTACTACAAGGCCCGGCCCGTGGCTCACTCGGGGGAGTGCGGTGCTGATAACACCAAGGCCACAGGTTCGGATCCCATGTATGGATGGCCGGTTAGCTCGTTGGGTGAGCGTGGTGCTGACAACACCAAGTCAACAGTTAGGATCCCCTTACCGCTCATCTTTTTTTAAATAAATAAAATAAAACAAAATAAATTGAAACTACAAGAGACTAGTTTCTATGCTATGTCTATATTATTGCAAACCCATATTTTTCATACTACATCACACTGCTTGGATCAGATCCATAGCTCTTAATACTTTAAATTCACAAAAATTTTGGACTGGGATATAATGTCCTCTTTGACACTGAAGAATCAACTCGCTAAGGTGAAAAAATTACTCATGGTGGCCTAGCAGAAGATGCGATAGTGATGACTCATGATGTAGTTTGGTGATAGTGAAAACAATTTGCTTTTTAAATACCATAATTAAAAAAATGTTGAAATTATAATTCAAATAATTCACTTCACTCAAACAAAATCCAAACTCATAGAAGAACCATATGAATAGTTTGTCTTTGTTGTTTGGTACCTTGCTTGTTGCGGGCAGTAGCAACCTATCTAAACGGTCTTGGCCCTAATTTCCTGCGTCACATTCATATAAATCATCTTTTAGTGTCATCACTCTTCTGACAGCTCCTGTTGCCTTCATAGTTTTATTTGTCCTAATTTCAGAACAAGAACCTTATTTTTTGTGACCATCAAAGTTGGAGTATACCAATTTGTAGACAAAAAAGTTTTTTTTAAAGTCTTCAATATTAATATTTCCATGGGTGAGAGGGCAGGATTAAGGATCAGTTACTAAATCATGCCATAATTTTCATAAAAATATAACAACATAAATGAATATGTGCTATAGACTAGGACTACAAACAGTTTAAATTATTCGAGTAGAGGTATATTCATATGAAAAAAAGTAAATTTATTTATTCTTAAATTTATAAATAATTTAGATATAAAATTAAATTTTAAAAGTACAGCTAATATTATCATCTTGGGAGTGTAATTAGTAAAAGGTTAACACCCCCAACTATGACAAGAATTTTAAAAACTTATGAAATTTTGTGCAATTCCAATGAGCAGCCTGGAGTGAACTCCAATTAACTACTCAAAACAAAACAAAACAAAAGCCCTCACCTCTTCATGTTCATATTTTGTAAGGTGATAAAAGAAGAAAATATCTTTTGTGGAAACAACATTGCGTCAAGTCATAAGACTTGGGGTCAAGTCCTTGCTTTATCCATTGGCAAGTTTTGTGATCTTGCAAATTAATGTTTCTGGACATCTGTTTCTTTGTTAAAAAGAGGAATGGTACCACATTTGGTCATTTCTAAAGCTCCATTAAGTCCTAAAATTTTTTGAGAATCTGTAGCAGGAATAGCTTATACCAGTCCTCTTGGTTCTGTGACCTAGAAACCAAATCAATGGAGTAGTCCCTACAGTCCTTCAAGGGGTCAATGCCTTTGATCTTTCTGGCATCCTTGATTTTCAAGCATTCTGGTGGCAGTAAATTACTAAGAGAAAAAAAAAATCATCAAATGTAGGTTCTGAAATAATTATATAGTGGAAATTAAATGCCTCCATGTGATAATTTGCTAAGCCATTTCTGTCTCATGAGTAGGGATTTTACATGCAAGATTCAAGAAACTGGCATTTCTTTTTCTTTCCAAATCCCTGCCAGCCAAGTCACAATGAATGGTGCCATCTCTCAGTCTCTTGTCTTCTGCATAGATTGTCCCCCTCAAAACTTTTAGAATCTAAATCAGTTCACTTCCTCAGAGACTTGCCTTCTTTACTAGTTTTCTAAATTGCCTTACTGGTGTCTTGGAATATTTTTTGGTTTACTTACCTGAGTAGGTAGCAATATCTTCGCCTTGGTAATTCCCATCACTCTAAGGAGTCCAATATCATATGGTAAAAGAATTTTGCACTTAGAAATATAGTCCTGAGTTGGAATCCCAGCTTTGGTACTTGAAAGTTAAGTCACACAGTTTCTCACAAAGTAAAAAGGACACAAATAGCTACTTCATCAGGATTGTTGTGAATATTAAAGATATATCATTAAGATAGTTCTGTAGACTATGTGGCATCTTATGTATGCAAGATGTTATTGAGATTATTAGATATTCTTAGTGTGCCATATATTTCCAGGACATATAGTAAAAGACATCTATTTTCAAAAGAAAAAAATAAGAATTAAGATCAGAATTCAGAAAATTGGACGTAGCCTAGCAGAATTACAGAGCCCCAGTTTCAAGTTAGTATATATAGAAGTCATCTACTTGTTCTGTAGAACAAGTCTGAGATATACAAACATAGTTGTTATTTAAATACAAACAGAACAGTGTATTAAAATCTTTGTTTAATTTTTTTCCTATGGTAATCAAAGATCAATTGACTATCAAAAGTTTGTTATTTTTAAAAAAATTTACTGAGGATATTGTAGCTTTTGAAATTTGAGTTTAGCATAGAAATATTTGATTGAATGTATGTGTAATTTGGAAGTCCCTTCAAAATCAGTGTATTTAAAAATTCACACTTTCTTCTCAAAGAAAAGCCATATAAACCATGTCCTATTTCACATTTATTTAATCAAAATTATCAGTATTATGGTTTAATATTATGGTCGAGAATATTAAGATCCCTGAAAAATAAATTGAGAATCCTGGAAAATAAATGAACACTGATCATTACCTGTTTTTGAACTTTATTTTTCCAAATCTAAACTAGCTCTGTGACTAGTAATGTGACTCTCTTCCTCATACCTACTGTACCTATGATTATTTTGTCCTATTTTTTAGGGACCTCCTGGCTTACCTGGTCTCAAAGGTGATCCCGGCTCCAAGGGTGAGAAGGTGAGAATTAACGAGTGTGTTATTACAGTTTTGATATATTTATAGCAGAGGCAAGTACTTTTGAAGATTAAAATTATTTAAAAGGAAATTTCAAACAATATCTTTGTCATTCTAGCTGTGGAAAAAGCTTTCAATCCTCATCTTCCTAGATGTATTTAGAAAAGAGAAAATATACGAAGTAATAGAAAAAATACCAGAATTCAGTGTTGTTTTCTCAATGGTCCCTTTTAGGAACCATATGAAGAAAGCATATAGTTTTGCTAAAATAACTATTCAAAATAAACAGATGAAATAGCAAAATGCCCGTTTTTATGTTTTTAAACATGGAAATAAAATTTTAAATTAGAAATATCTTTCAAAGAGTAATTTGATCTATCAGTATTTATGCTGAGTTGAACCAAATAAGGAATATAAATGTTTGTTTAGAATGGCATTAATATTGTTTGGATTATTTTTAAATTTTCATATGTTTTTTAAAGACTGAAAAATCTCTGAAGAATAGAAATCATTTTATATTAAATGAGATTTAATGTTTCAATTATTTATTTCACCAATATTGTATATGGTAATTACTGGTCTTTTAGTTGAGTGAATTATTGAAATGAAACACTGAAGGTGGCATTTTTAGAAAGCATTCTGTTCCATAAAATGCCCAGCTCTTAATAAAGACCTGACTTAATGCAAGCAATAAATGATCCATTTAGGTGACAAGAGGGAAGTTTCTTAACCCTGTATTCCATTCAAAAGTGTTATTTTAATGTTTTTTATCATGAAGTTAACCTGCCAATATTCTATGACTAGAATTTTATGATGCTGTAATTTAGATATTATTTAAAATTTCTTTTCTCTGCCTTCCAAAGGGACATCCTGGTTTAATTGGCCTGATTGGTCCTCCGGGAGAACAAGGGGAGAAAGGTGACAGAGGACTCCCTGGAACTCAGGGATCTCCAGGAGCAAAGGGGGATGGGGTGAGTAACAATATAGATCATTTTTCCTACTCTTCTTGTAATACACACACACACACACACACACTCACACACACACACACAAACACACAAGCACACATTTGCACACTGTTCTTTAAACATGATCAGAGAAGTAATTTTGAGAGTCTTTATTTTAATCTGCTTAAGTCAGTGGTATTTTTAAAAAGAGATTTTTATTGTTCCTTAGAGTATATAAATTAAAAATATGATTAATCTAGGAATTATAATTCAGTAGTTACTTTCACAAACATGTACTGAACATGCATCACATGTAAATATTATTCTGAAGGCTGCAGGAATATAGAGATATATATACACGCACACACATACATACATACATACACATATATGTATATTACAAAAGCTTATTATAGACATTTCAGCAAAATGGGAAAAAAAAATTAGATTTTGCAAAAGTTCTTCCTTGGATTCACCATTGAAAATGTTTAGGCTATTTTTAAGTACTTTCAGATGCTCTCAACATAACTAATGCCAAACACGAAAATGGAACAGCTGAAGGAAACTCTTTACATTGCATGATTCTCTCTCTAGGGAATCTCAGGTCCTGCTGGTCCCATAGGTCCACCTGGTCCTCCAGGCTTACCAGTAAGTATAAAGCAAAAGACTCTTGAAAGGTAGAGTTAAGTTACAAATATACCAAAGAGACACATATGCTCCATATTTTTATCTGTGCTTTTGCCTTTGCATTTTCTAGGGTCCTCAAGGCCCAAAGGGTAACAAAGGCTCTACTGTAAGTAATTTTCCCTTTGGCATTTTAATTTTTCAATGAAGCCTATTCAGTTGCCTTGCTCTTTATTTATGTCCTGTCCCTTTTTCTTTTTAAACAGGGGCCTGCTGGCCAGAAGGGTGACAGTGGTCTTCCCGGGCCTCCTGGGCCTCCGGTAAGTGTATGTTAACAAGAGTGATGTTCTGATAATTCACATCTAGAGACTGCCAATGATTTCTCTGAATTTATAAGACAGACAAAAAAGCACATTCTGTCAAAAGTGCTGATTTTATAGGAAGTGGTAACTATATCAATTATGTAATCAAGTCTACATGCCAAGACTTATCTTTTAATTGATTTCACTCTTTAAATATAAAGATACCTTAACCATATATTATAATAACCTTCTTTTTATTAATTTTTCAAGACAATCGTATACTTTTTATGTCTCATTTTAATGAAACCAGCTGATTATATGTCACAAAGATACATTTATACCTGAGTCTAACAATAAAGACAAAAGTCCACATACTTGGCATTTTTTCCTAGCACATATAAAGATAGTAATAAAAGCAATAATTATAGCTACCATTTATTAATGCTGACATTATCCAGGCTTTGTACAACTATTAAGTGATAGAATTAAAATACAGATCCATATGAAAGAAATTTTAGTCTTCTTTCTGGAGCTAAAATGTTTCCAGCTATTTGAGCATTAGTATGCTGGGGCTGCCATAACAAAGTGGCTTAAACATCAGAGATATATTGTCTCACAGTTCTGGAAACTAGAAGACCTAGATCAAGGTGTCGGCTGTGCTGCTTCCTTCTGAGGGCCGTGGGGGAAAGACCTGTTCTGGACTTTTCTTCTTGGCTTGTGGATGGCGGTCTTCTCCCTGTGTCTCTGCACATCATCTTCCCTCCACGTGTGTCTCTGAGTCCAAATTTCCCCAGTTCTGAGGCTATCAATCATGCTGGATTAGGGCCCCCCCCCCCCGATGAA
>NW_007743002.1:0-268 GCF_000696425.1 Galeopterus variegatus
GTGGTCAGAGGGAAGCATTCCTGCCATGCAAAGGAGAAACTAAGGCTTGCATACTGTCACCAAGTATGCAAGTATGCCAAGAGGCATGTGGCTTGCATACTGTCACCAAGTTAGTAGGGTGGTACTGGGATTCGTACCCAGAACTCTTGGCTCCAAAGTCTGTGCATGTGTAACAGTACTATTTTGTCTACCTCATGGCTTCCAGGACAGGAAAGAAATAGGGTCTTACAAATATTTCCCCCTCCTTCTTTTCCTTTAGAGTATTTGT
>NW_007743002.1:1661-3557 GCF_000696425.1 Galeopterus variegatus
TGGGCTGAGCCATCTCCCACTGTCACCTGTCAGTCTAGGTGCAGTGGTGGTTGCTGAGGGGTGGATTGGGTCCCAGAGTTGGCATGGATGTGACACGGATGTCATAATCAACATAGCCTTGTGTTTTATTTCCATCTCTGCTCCTTCCTCCTGTGAGATCTTGGGATGGTGCTTCAGTGTACCTGGGTAATTGTTTCTTCTTCATTTGCAAAGTGGGATAATAAGGCCTACCTTGTTGGACTTATGTGGGTGAGGAGAACTAAAGAGTTTAAAGGCACCCAGAACAGTGCTTGGCATGAGGCAGAGGTTACTGCCCCCAATCCCCCAACCCCTGTACCTTGGAGAGACCCAGAATAGCAAATTTCTTTTTAAGAAAGGAAACCAGCTTGGAGGTGGGTTGTCTTACAGGGGAAAAGCCTTCAATAGGCTTGCTCAATTTCTGGCCAAGGACACTTCCAGGGGTGGGAGCTGGGGGAGGGGTGAGTGTTGTGGTGTGTAAAGGAAGGTGGTGATTTTGGGAGGGGTGCCCGGCTGTGTGGTGACCTCTGGTTGTATTTGGCATAAGGGAAGAGGTGGGAACAGGAGCTAGGAGGAAACCTGAGAGAACCCCAAAGGCCTCACAGTTTTGCCGAGGTTCTGGCTGGTGGCAAGCTGGGGTGGGGGGTTGGGACAGAAGTAAACCTCCTTGAGGACTGTAGAGCACTCTACAGTATGCAGACTCCTTTTACTTCTGTGATCCATCCTGTCTCTTCTGGAACCTCACAGGCATGGTCTCAGAGCAGAGCTGCAGGACATGTAGGGTCCCGTGCAAAAATGAAAATCTATGGCCCCTTTTTCAAAAATCATTAAGAATTTCAAGACACTGATATTGGAGCATTCAACCAAACACATGTTTTTCCTAGGACAAAGCCTGTGGGGACAGGTTGCTTGCTTGTAAGAGGTCCCATGGCAGGCATTGCCTGGCCTCCCGGTGGCTGTCTTGTTGGGAGCTGTGAGTGGAGCTGGAGCTGTGCGGAGCAGGAGTAGGAGACTATTTCCTCCTTAGGGCCTTCCCCACTCCCCTGGGGGAGAACTCCAGTTGGTCCCCTCCCTCACCCCACAGGGGTAGACAGAGCTAGCTCCAGACCTGCCCAAGTTTCCATCCTGATTCTGCCACCAAGAACATGTGTGACTTGGGATGGGGCACTTAACTCCTTGGAGCCTCCAATTCCTCAGCTATAAAAAGGCGCTGATACTTTCGTCCTCAGGTTGTTGAGGGGTTAAATGAGATGATGCAAAAGAGCCTCATGTAGGTGCCAGATACAGTGTCAATGTCAGCACCCAGCAAACGTGAGTGTTTCTCCCTGTCATCATGATCATGACACTTATCAAACCAGACGAAGCTGGGCTAAGTCCCCCTTTCACTCCACAAAGGATGTTAGTTGGCTTAGAAGAATCTCTCAACAGGAAAAATACATGGATTGAACACTCAAATGTCTTCAGAGGCTAAGCAAGAGAGTAGACAGGAGAGAAATAGTCCCCAGGGCAGTGCTTGGGGAGTGGTGGGGACTGCGGTAAAATGGAAATTTTGTGCCTCACCTGAAGTCACTGAAATTCAAAAGAAAAAATTTTAAACTGAAGAATTCTGCAAGTTAATTAGGCTGTGGAAGGTCATTTTGAAACCTTTGGAACACTAATTTGAAAATCGGGATAGGGAAGGTATATATAGCAGCTGACACCAAGGGGAGGAATCAAAACACCATAGGATCCTACCAGGTGAGCGTAAGCCTGGCTCTGAGCTTCCTGGTGGTGAAGCAATAAGAGCCCATAATCAGTGTCCTGCTTCTCATTGTCTATGAAGGAAAAATACATGGCACAGCCAGCTCTGAAAGCCACCTTCAGGGGCTTTATTTAGGG
>NW_007743002.1:5198-6188 GCF_000696425.1 Galeopterus variegatus
CCATCCTTTCCTGGGGGATGACACCAACACTGGCAGGGGAGACCACCTGGGGAATGTCACCAGTGCCTGGCATTGCCCAGCTTGGAGCAGCCCCTCCTTCCACTTTTAGGTAGCTGTGTTTAGAGTGAGGTCACCTAGCAGAGGCAAATAGGTGCAGAATTTTTTCTAAGGCCCTGCTAGAAATTTTTACTCATGCAGTTGACAAATACTCATCTGCATTAAGTGCCTTCCGTGGGGCCAGGCCTTGTGCTAAGCACCACGGGGTAAACAAAGTCAGTCCAGATACATGCCTGTCCTCCTGAGGGAGCTAGAACACACGTGAGCAGGGCTGTAATTCAGGCAGGGTGGGGNAGTGTGAACTTTGAGGTGTAATATTTTTGCTTAGTAGGTGCATATTTTAGTTCATGTTTGAAATATTTTTTAAATTAAAATTTACTTTTTAATTGTTTTAAAATGACAGAACAAAATTAAGACAATGGATTCATCAATAAATTGTACCTTTTGCTGACATTTGGAGCTTATTAGAATTCTCTTATTGGTTACTGGATAATTATTGGCATAAATTATTATTAGACTAAAGGATAAAAGTTCAAACTGATAGGTACATATAGAAGCCATCTTGTAAATTATTGTGTTTTTTCTGTCTTGTTGGAACTTGGAGTAACTTGTAGGGTCTTGCAGTATTGGGAAACCAGAAACTCATTTATAGTTATTCTGAATTTCTAAAGAAATTTGAAGTGGGGTACCTATACCGACCTGAAATGACATGAATTAAAGGAGCTCAAACAATGAAAAGAGCAAAAGAGGAGACAACTGAAACAATGATTGGATGTGTTTAAAAATATGTAATTGGTTCAAAATCATAAAGGAATGCCAGTAGGCATATCCAATGCACCTATGTTATTGTTATTCATTTCATTTCATGATTTTTACAGAAAATAATTTGGTTGTATGGTAGAAGGGTGAGTTTTAAAAAAGATCAGCCCTGGG
>NW_007743002.1:7850-9224 GCF_000696425.1 Galeopterus variegatus
TCGTCATTTTTGTTGCTAATAATAATAATGACAATAATTCCTGGGCTCCTGGCTTGAAATCATAGTCTATCTGTAGGCAACTTTCATCACTCACCCAAGGACTGGCCCAGCACCAAGAATAATAATTTCAGCATTCCCTACACCCAGAGCCTCATTGGAACACTGCTCATGACTTTCTGACTCATCTCTAGATTTGGCGCCCGTGCTATAGGAAGGCCCACTGTTTCACTGTGATTCACTGCTATTTTGTGTATTTCACATACTTTAGATATATCACCTAATTTGATAAAAATCCCATAGTTAACTCTGTGAAGGAGGTCATCTTATCTCCGCTTTACTCAGAGAAGGCAAGTGGCTTGCCCAAGGTTACACAGAGCTTGCAAGAGCCAGAGCTGGGATTTGAACTCAGGTCTGTCTGAGTCCAGAGCCCAGGCTCCTAAGTACAGCCTCTTTGCTGTTTGACGGAAACATTTCCAGCTCTGGAAGTTACAGGACAACATGGCCATCCTGAATCTGGCTTCTAGGAAATGGACAGAACACAAAATAAAGGTCTTGATGTAACTCAGTGAAGTGTTCAGATACCACCAAGTCAGAATTTGTGAAAATCTGGTCAGTTCTGTGATGAAGTTGTCTGAAGCTCTCTCTAGGTAGCAAAAAGCTGCTGAATGAGTAACATGCATTAAGGTGACTGCAGGGAGACACTTAATCTACAGAAGATAATACGCTGTTTGCAGGCATTCGCAAGTACTTTCTGAGACACCCTTTTCCACACCAATAATTCATAGACTAACCTCAAATTGTTCTTATTTGTTCATTAACCTAAGTCCCCCAAGGGCTCGCTGTGAGACACTTTATTAGCTTGGATTGAGTAATATATTTTAAAGTAATAAAACTACATTATTTTAAAATTATTTTTTAATGTGGACTTTCCAGCCATTGATTGCTCTCTCTGATAGGTCTGAATTAGTGAGTTTTAATTGTGTGCAAAAAAGCAATATAATAGTCATTACTAAAATAATAGGGTGACTTATTCATGGCAGGCACTGCGTCGGGCATGTCTGTTACATATGTTGTCCCCCTCAGCCTGACAAAACCCTACAACGTGGGACCACATGCTCTCTCTGCACAGACATGGACTCCNATGATGTGCCTTGGGGTGTTCCTCCTTGGACTGAATTTGACTGGTGACCTCTGAACTTCCTGTCCCTGGATGCTGTCGTCTTTCTCCATACATGGGAAAATTTCAGCCATTATTTTCTTGAATATGCTTTCTACATCTCTTCCTTTTTCCTCTCTTTAGTTATGTCAATTATGCAGAATTTATTTTGCTTGAGGGATTCCTATATTTGCTGTATTTCTGTTTCATTTTTTCTT
>NW_007743002.1:11365-12058 GCF_000696425.1 Galeopterus variegatus
CCCAATCACTCAGACTCAACATCTCAAAGTTCTCATGACCTTCTTGGAACACTCTTTTTCCCCACTAAGATGAAATATGAAAGGGGAGGATATAAACTAGCGGAAAAAAGGAAAGCACTGGGCAGGCCAGGTGAGGTTGTGGTTTAATCTTAGTGTGAATTTGTTCCTTTGAGAATTTGTCTTGGGGGTAAAACCAGAGGATGGACTCCCGATTTCCCCTGGCTATTTCCTGACCCCCTGTTAGAGCGGGCCTTGGCTGGGGGAAGGGGGAGATAGCTAAAGAAAAACTGCTTGACCAGGCAGGACAAGCTGGACTCCTAGGAGTAACAATAATAAGACAAGAGTAGAGTTGGTTAAACAAACTTCCTTAGGCTGAGATTTGATCTGGAGGTCAGGATGTTCTCTCTTTAACCGAATGCCTATGGCTTAAGATAACATCTGTTACACCAATTCCGAGTTATTTCTGCAGACCACCTTCAATTACAAAACTGCTTTGAAGTGCACACACCCTGGACCCTAGGGCACCATAGAAAATATCAGTCAAGTTGCCAGAAATAGTTGTGCTGACTTCATCACAAACCAATCAGCTTCCCACATGATTCCCAGGACCCTGACTCATAATTCTTCTGCTGTGTAAATGTTTGTGATTCTAAGCTATCAGGGAGTCTGGGGTTTTAAAGATCCTTTAGCTAC
>NW_007743002.1:12815-15260 GCF_000696425.1 Galeopterus variegatus
ATCAGGGAGTCTGGGGTTTTAAAGATCCTTTAGCTACCATGAGCTCCTTTAAGTGGCCATCCAAATTAATACTAATCTTTAACACTGCATATTTTTTTTTTCCTTTTTTGTCTTTTTTCGTGTCCGGCAACGGACCGCAACCCTCAGTGTCGCGCCCGTACCGGACCGGGACCAGCAACGGGATCGCAACCCTCGGTGCTGCGCCCGCCCCTCGCTCAGCCAGTGAGCGGGAACCGGTCTGTATGTGGGATCCGAACCCTCGGTGGGAGTGCCACTGCGCTCCCAAGCGGCGCACTGTAGCAGTGCGCCACCAGGCCGGCCCAACACTGCATATTTTTGGACGAGAGACTTCTTAGTCATTTGGGAGCAGGTGAGGAACCCTTCTCATTTTGTTAATGGGGGAATGCCTCTAATTGTAGATTCAGAAAATAGTATGGTGTGGTATAACAAAAAATATATTTAGTTTCGATCCCTGGTTCTTGACATGGAGCACCTAAAATCCTTAGAATTTCCTGAGTGATAGGGGTGTCCTTTGTTATTCATAACAAGTCCCCTTAGATCCCACCTGAATTTATGCTGTTAAGGTGACTTAGGTTGGGGTCCCCAGATAGCTTCAGGATGGGGTTGTTCACCAGAAAGACCAAGTGTTTAGATGGTCGGAACTTTAAGCTCCAACCAATGACCTCTGTGAAGGAAATGGGAGTAGGGAGAGCTGGAGATTAAGCTCTATAACAACTCTAGATCAAGGAGATTTGATGTGCTTCCAGTTAGTAAATGCATTCACATACTGGGAGAGTGGCACCCTCCAACTCCACAGGGACAAAAGCTCCTGCACTTGGGACCCTCTCAGACCTCACCTTATATACCTTGTCATCTGGCTGTTTATATGTATCCTTTATAATGAACCAGTTAACATAAGTAAAGTGTTTCCCTGAGTTCCATGATCTGTCCTAGCAAATTATGGAACCAAAGGAGGGGGGTCATGCGAACCCCAATTTATAGCTGGTCAGTCAGAGGCCCAGATTCATGATTGGCATATGAAGTGGGGACAGTCTTGTGAGGTCAGAACTGAACTGAATTGAAAGACACTCAGCTGATGTCTGCAGAGTTGAAGAATTGCTTGATGTGTAAAAAACCCACACATTTGCTGTCAGAAGTGTTTTATGAGTGTAGAGAAATAGTCTGTGTTTTCTCCAGATAGACTGCCTGATTCTTTCAGACTATAATGAAGAGCTATTGCTGATCAATAATTTTTTTAAAAAAATGAAACTCTTGGAGGGGCAATAAATTATAGATAGATAGATAGATAGATACCATTTTCCACTTGGCAAATGATGAATGATTTAAAAATCAGGAGTAGAGCCTCTTGCCAGAAAAGCAGATGGCCCCTGACCAATGTTTCTTCAACTTAGAATTTTTTGGCCTTACGATGGGTTTATCAAGTATTAAATGCATTTTCAACTTATGGCATTTTCAACTTATAGTGGGTTTATCAGGACATAATCCCATCATAAGTTGAGGAGCATCTGTATAAATCCTGGACAGAATGGATGGAGTAAATATCTGAGGGCTCTGAAACATAAATTGTACCAGGTAGACTGAGGAAGGAGACCAGAATTCAATGTTCCACTAAACCAGCAGTGAGTTTGCCATTTTTAAAACCCAGTATCATTCAGCCTAAACTCAAAGGCAGCTGGAAACCTAGAACGGTGCACCAGGGGCAGACAGAAAGAGCTCCAAGAGAAGCCCTGTCTTTCTGGTCTAAGAAAGGGGGCTACTAAGAATCAGAGAGAGAGAGAGAGGAAAGTCCCCTGGTTTTGTTTCTCCCCCCTTCTTTCCAGCCTCAGTCCACAGACAATGTTGTGGCAGGGGCAGGGGAGTGGTGGGGGTGGTGGAGGTGGTGCTGGGCAGTCACCTAAACTCCGAGGAAAGGGAAATGTTTTGTTTGACCAGAAGAGCGTCAATCACAGCAATGTGCAGCAAATTGTCATTCCTTCTTTTCATTCTCTGTTCTCCTGCCCCTTGACTCCAGACACAGAAACAGTCATGGCAAATGTGTGGCAGAGCAGAGAAATGAAAGCACAAGCTTGCTGGCTAGAAGACTAGGAAGGGGAGAACCCAAAAGCCAGATGTGTTTGTAAGAACAAGGAAAGTAGGAAGATTAAGACAGGAATCTCACAAACTTATATTTGAACTCCTGGGCTTGTCCCAGGCTGCACATGTGTAGACCTGACCCTAAACAACATACCACAAGTTTTGAAAACTGAAACTACAGGGTGGATCATTATCTAGGCCCAGGACTGGCCACTGAGTAACACATACACAGGACTGATCTGAATAGAACTGCGCTTTGAAAACAAAAGTGATATTAAAACCACAGCCCAAGAGGTAGATTGAAACTTGCAAAAAGAACATAACCTGGTCAATTGCCTACTTAAAAAAAAA
>NW_007743002.1:17440-17704 GCF_000696425.1 Galeopterus variegatus
AAGAGGAGACATTGCATAATGAGAAAAAGAGTCAATTCACAAAGAAGACATGGTAATACTAAATGTGTGTATACTCAACAACAGAATTTTAGAATACAAAAAACAATTGATAGAACTGAATGAAGTGACAAATCCATAATTAGAATTGAAGACATCAAAACTCTTCCCTCATAACTGATAAAATAAGTACACAGAAAATCATCAAAGATGTAGAAGAACTGAACACCACCATCAACCAACTGAATCTAATTGACATTTACAGAA
>NW_007743002.1:19749-20064 GCF_000696425.1 Galeopterus variegatus
AATAACATCTGTAACCTACCCATCTCTTTTTTTCCTTAATAAGTAGCTAATAAGTAGCATTTCCTTAATAAGTAGCATATTTTTGAAGCCACCTGGCAATGCTGACAGATTGATCTGGTTTAAACTGGTCAAAGATGGTTTTCATCAGCAAGGGAAAAGCTATTGAAATTAGAGCCATTTTGATCTAGTTTAAAGCAGGCTACTTTGAGAAATGTGCCTTTAAACTGGTTTAATTTATTCGGAACCTGTTTGCTCTGCTAAGAATCACTTTACACTGTTTTCCCCTAATGTGAAGCAGTTGTCATCTGGCTGAGT
>NW_007743003.1:0-1145 GCF_000696425.1 Galeopterus variegatus
CCAAGAAAAATTAAAGAAGGCTTAAATAAATGAACAGATTGTCATAGTTTGGGGGACTCAAAATGTGTAAGATACCAATTCTCCCCATATTGAACTTCCCATTCAACACCACCATTTTGGAAACAAGCAGAAGAAAATAATTTGAACATGGAGTAAGCTTTATTTTTAGACAAGACACAGAAAACACTAAACATAAAAAAGGATAAATCAAAAATCATTAAAATTAAAACTTTGTGTTTATTAATGGAAATCATTTAAAAATGAGTTGGCAAGCCATATACTGGAAGAGGATGTTCATGATAACACATATATGACAAAAGACTTGTATCCAGTGTATTAACTCTTACAACTTAATAATAAGATAAGTAATACAATCAGGCAAAAAACTGCAGAGGTACTTCACAAAGGAAGACATAAATGGCAAGTAATTGCATGAGAACCAAAAGTGCTCACTACTGTTATTNCTCATTTTTCAAGGGTAGCAAAATAACCTTGATAAAAAAGCTTGAAAGGATATACCAAAAGAGAAATTATAGTCCAGCATTTATTGCAAACATCAATGCAAAAACCTTTAACAAAGTTTTAGCAAATGAAATACAGAAAAGTATCATAATCAAGTGTGATTTATTCTAGGAATACAGGTTCCACATTCAAAAGTAAATGTAATACAACATAATAATGGAAAACAAGATAAATTTATATGATCATCTCAGCATAAAAAAGTTAACTTGATAAAATTTAAAACCCATTCATGATTAAATAATGATTGAAATTTATAGAAAGGTGGGAAATAGGAGGGAACTTTCCCAATCTGATAAAATGCATCTATTGATAAGTACAGCAGGCATTATACTAATATTTAAACACTAAACATAATCCCACAAAGATTGAGAAGAAGGAAAAGGTATTTATTCTCATGACATCTATTTGACATTTTACTGGGAGTTCTAGGCAGGACAATAGTACAAGCAAAATACATATAATCATAATTACCAGAAAGAAGAAGAAAAAATTATTTACAGGAGACATGACTTTAAGAAAACAATTCCTGGCACTATTAAAAAATGACATTGGAACAATAAATGAATTCAGCAAGTTTGCAAGATACAAGATCAACAAGTAAAAATTAATTGTATTCCTGTACA